>NC_135305.1:128033139-128246698 GCF_048772815.1 Callospermophilus lateralis | reverse complement strand
AGACGCACCATAGGAGCTGCAGGCACCTCTTGCTTCATGGGCTAGACCGGCTTCCTTCTGTAGATGATGAGGTAGTGGCATTAGTCCCCACCCTAGCAGGGATGGCTCTGGGGGCAGCGCTGCCTGCATCCGGAGAAGAAGTGTTGGATATGGGGTAAGAGCAAGGGCTGAAGCAGGGGACGGCCCGGTGGGGAAGGCAGGAACTCACCTCATTGTTCAGACAACTGGGGAGCAAGCTGGGCTGGAGCAGGAAGTAGGGGGCAGGGTGAGGGAGCAGGGAGGGGAGCCCCTCAGGAAAAGGCAGCTGCCAAGGGGACATGTTGACCAAAAGGAGGCCATGGGGCAAGAGAAGGGCCTTTGGAAGCATAGTTGGTTTGCACATCTAGGAGAAACCTACTTCATCAGAGCATCAGAGCTCCAGGGGAGGCCTGCAAGAAAGCAAGGTCACGCAGAGCAGCCTGGTGAAGGGCTTGTCTTCCTGTGAGTCCCAGGCTTGAGGGAGACAGCTGCACTGCAGGATCAGTCCCCCCAGGAAGAAATGTCCACATACAGGGATGTGTGTATGTCAGGGCTGGGCCTCCCACAGCAGTGTCCCTGGTTCTCCAGAGCAGAATCACCCACCCCCCATCCAGGACGCAGCAACACACACGTGAGATCAGGGTGAAGGAGGCTGAGGGTGGACTCCTTCCACCTGTCTTTGGGGGCCCAGCATCCAGTCCTGTGGATGGACAAGAGATTTCATGTACAAGTCTATCTTGTCCCTCCTGACCCAGCCCTCCCATATCCATGGTCCTCCTGTCACTCTAGCCAGGTGATCACCTTGGGCCAAGGGCTAGGGAAAAGCGATACATTCCCAGGACTGTAGCCACTTCCCGATCATCCTCTGATTCTCATTTCCTGTCTGCTGGTCAGAGAGAAAGGACTTTGAGTCCTATGGGCTGGCAGAGGCTGGGGGTGACCTAGGCCTGCCTCACCCATGGCCAGTTTCCTGGCAGCACTGAACTTGGTGTGAGCAGGAAGCACTCATTTACTGTGTCGGTCTCTCAAGTTCAGGGGTGCGTATGTTAATACAGCTGGTCTTTGCTTCCCTGACTCTTAAAGTCAGTAACCTAAGTGAACCTGAGCCTGTCTACTTGAGAAAAGACAGAAGAGGCCACGCGGGTGAGGGTGGCCTACAGGTCCGATCATTGAGAGGTGATAAAAAATGGGTCCCAACCCTGCATGGTTTTGTATAAGTAGGCTTGTGAATTTTCAGGTTTTCTGGATTTCTGGCAATTTTACAGCCTCCTGTGATGATGTGATATGCATATGTGCACATATGTAAGGATGGATGGAGTCATGCCAAAATTTTGGTAGACACCTGTCTGCGTTTAAGACCTGTTGATACCTGTAACCATTGGCGCAATCAGGATACAATGCAGTTTTACCACCCAGAAGCTCCCTGTCTTGTGCCCCTTTGTAATGAAGCATCTCTCCTGCCCTGTTATGGTTTAGATATGAGGTGACCCCCAAAAGCCCATGTGTGGGACAACGTAAGAATTTTCAGAGTTGAAATGATTGTAAGCACCTTAACCTACCCATGGATTAATCCACTTGAATGGATTAACTGGGTGGTATACACTGGATATACGGGCAGAGGTATGGCTGGAGGTATGGCTGGAGGAATGAAGGAAGTAGGTCACTACAGGGTGCCTTTGGGTTTGTATTTTGTCCCTGGTGAGCAGAGCTCTCTCTGCATCCTGGCTCCACATCCTGAGCTTCTTTCCTCCTCTGTAGCTTTTGGCATGATGTGCCACCTCACTGGCCCACGGGAATGGTTCGGCCATCATGAACTGAACCTCTGAAACTTCGAGCCCCAAATGAACTTTTCCTCACTTAAAATTCTTCTTCTCAGGTCTTTTGGTCACAGCAGCAAAAAAATGGGACTAAAGCTTGCCTTAATCCCCACCCCTAGCAGCCATGGTGTGGTTCTCCACTGTCCTTTGACTTTGTGGAATGTCACATAGACAGAATCCCTGCTGTGCCACCCGGAGAGCCCGGCTGCTCCCATTCAGCTGCAGGTCTTCCAAGTTCATCTAAGGAGGGCATCAGTGGGGAGGGATAAAGACACCAAACTGGCAGAAGTCAGTAAGTAACTGTTGGGTCGGAGCGATGGCACCTGGGACCCATTATCTATCCTCTCTCCAGACATTTTGAAGTTTTCAATACTAGAAAGCTTTCCAAATTTAGAAAAATATCACTTTTGTTTCTTGCATAAGCAATGTGCAGACTAGAAGAGATTGCAGCTTGACAGAATTACAGACCAGAGAAGATGGCTTCTCGGTCCCAAAGAAACTGAGGCCCCAGGACAGGGAACAGCCGCAGCAGAGCTCCTGGAGCTGGAGAGGCACTCAGATCACTGTAGGCGCCAGGGGCAGGACCCTGGCCACTGTGCTGGCCACCTGCATCTGCCCTCCTAAGGTCTGGCGCTTCCCTGCCTGATGGCACAAGGGCCAAGTCCTACTTCTTCAGCAAAACCCAGCAGCAAACCTCTGCTCTTCACCCATCTGAGTCCTAAAGAGTCAGATCAACAGCTCAATGTCACAGAAATAGGCCAGTGGGTCCTAGAAAATGGACCTCATCTAACCAGAGGGCACCTACAACAAAGAAGGGGGGTTGCCCGTTTCTCTGTGAGGAGAGGGGACCTAACTCTAGGCACGGGGGCAGGGGTCCATCAGCTGGGTACTCAGACACCTGCTGACTGTCCACAGGTGACAGCGCAAGAGGGAGATGAGGTCTCTTGCTCTTCTCCATGTGCACTTGTTTGAAATGCAACCCCTCTGAGCTTCCTGACTGTAAAGTGGCCAAAATTTGGAAAGCAGAATTATAATAGATCTTCCTCAAGCCATGGAAAAGGGCAGCAGGGGCTAATTTTGGAGGCCTCAAAGGTTTGGAGCAGGCTACTGAAAGAAGGGGTTTCTGAGCAGGGTGCTGGAGGTCCCGGCAGGCTGCAGCGGTGGTCCTTCCGGCAAAGAGAAAGGATCATTTCACCTCACACAGGCTTTACTGCAGGAGAGTGTCAGAAACGTCACTTCCTCCTGAGAAGGGCTAGCTGCACTCAGCAGAGCAGCCTGTCCTCAGACCCCTTCATCCCACAGATCATGCTCATCACAGCAAAATGATTCTCTTCTTTGTGTCGCTGCTCTTGGTGTAAAGTCATGCTAAGACTAAGCTCCAACGCCATGCGTTCGGTTTCAACATCAGAGCGAGGACTTCCCTCCTGGAGCTGCCCTTAGCAGACCAGCCCTGGGCTCCTCTGCTGTGGTGATGGCTTCCCGGGTGCAGGGTCAGTCCCTGGACACACAGTTCTCTCTGGTTCCTTCACTTTCCCTCTGTAGCATCTGGAAGGAGGGACCTGCTTGTCTCAGGAGCCACAGGAGGCTTTGCACAGTAAGGAAGAGAAATACCTGGAGGACCCAGTGGGCTGGGGACGAGCAGAGGCATTCAGGAACTCCACGGGACCTGGGACCCAGCAGCGTTTCATTCCATGACAAGACCAGAAGGTTCCATGGCTATGGTGTCCACGGAGAGTGACTGGGCCCCAGCACACCTTGGCACAACCTGGGGACAGGTTGGGCTGCCACAGGTAAGTAGAGGAGCCAGCAGAGCCTCCAGGGATGCTCCAGGGACACTCCCTCGACACAGCCCAGCCGAGACTCTTCCAGACCAGGCTGCGGCAGAGGCTGAGGGCCAGCAAAACTGCCCGGGGCGAAATGGCTGGAAAAAACTGAACCAGGGGTCTGAAGGGCTAGACTGTTGGTCACTGTGGCCTGGAGGATGCACAGGAAAGAAAAGGACCCTGATCACAGGGAGGGGAGCAACGGTCAGCCCAGGAGGCAGCCAGCAGCTGAGTTTCAGAAAATGGCAATTTCCACAAGAAACAAATCCAAGCCAGACACGGGCAGAGCAAGCAGCCCTGGAGACATGGCCTAGAGAAGACCACCAGGGCCCTGCTCCCCCGGGGCAGTGACATGGCCTAGGGAAGACCTCCTGGCCCAGCTCCCCCGGGGCAGGGGAAACACCGTCTTGTCCTGTGTCACTTTCTGCTGCCCCTAGGACTCTGCAAAGTCTTTTTCTTCTATTTCATCTTATTTGTCGTGTCTTCTGACTGGCTGAACTCCACCTGCGACTGTGTGTAGCCCTCCTCCTCGGCTCTCAGGTTGGACTGGCAAGACTGAGAGGCCCCAGTGACCCTCTGAGCTGCTGTTTCATTTCCATAGAACAATCTCCCAAACTGCTCCCAAGAAGTCAAGCTCAGGAGCAGCACCCACCCTGGTAACTGGCCTCCCCCTGGGCACCCAGCGTGGCATGCGTCACAGAGGGTCGAGACTGCTGGGAGAACTGGAGGCAGGGACATGACTTATGTTGACAAGCCAGGAAGGGCCCAAGACCGAGCAGGGAGGCCACAGCAAAGGCAAGTGGGCACTGGAGTCACCACTGCAGCGGCAGTGAGGGCCAGCTGCCATGGAGAGCCTCACACAGGTCTCCCTCTGCCACACACAGGTCTTCCACCAGGGTCTCCCAATGACCACACCCAGGCAGAAACCAGAGCCGGGCGAGGCAGGGAATCAGATCTGCAGAGGGCAAGTGTGTTCACCTGAGAAGCACAGCCAGGGGAAGGTGGGGAGGAGGTGGGACAGCAAACAGACCGTGAGCTCGGCACCTCCTCTCACCTGACCTCTCGCCAGCGGGGCTGGTTGGTGCCATTTTACATGACTCTAATTTACCACTGCAGTTAACTGTCAGTACTGCTGCTTAACCAGCTGTCCACGAACTCAGTGGCTTACAATATGGTTTTCTTATAGATCATCATTTTGCACATGGGGAAGGAGGACAGGGCTCAGCTGGCCCTCCTTCTGCTCTACACGGCTGGGGTCCTTGGCTGTCTAGTCTAGGGGATCCAAGACAGCCTCTCTCTGTGTCTGGGGGCACCTCAGGAGGTCTCCCAGGACCGCTGGACTCCTCCACAGTGGTCTGGGGCTCCAGGGCCAAGTGTGGCTAGAGATTCTGATGGAAGGTCAGGCTTCTTGTGACCAGCCCCAGGAATTTCACACTGTGGTGTCTGCACCAAGGCCTTGCCATTCAGGAGTGGAGGATTCGGCCTCAGTCCTCAGTGGGGAGACTGTCACTGAGTACATGACCACTCGCCACCCACCACACCTTCATCTGCCCTTGGATGAGGCCCGAGGGAGAGTGGAATCCACAGCCGTGATGAGATGCCCTGAGCTGATCCGGGAAGCCACTGTCCCACCCTCCACGTCTGCTTGTTGACATTGGAGTTTGCTTTGCTTTTATTTTCTCTTTCTTTATTTCCTCCTCCTCCTCTCTCTCTCTCTCTCCTAGGTATTGAACTCAGTAGCACACTACCCCTGAGCTACCCCCCCAGCCCCATTTGACTTTTCTTCTGAGACAGGGTCTAAGTTGCTGAGGCTGGCCTTGAGCTTGCAATGCTCCTGCCTCAGCCTTGCAAGTAGCTGGAATTAAAGGTGCGCATCACTGACCCAGCCTTATTGCTTAAAAAAAAAAAAAAAAAATTGCTTTTCATACCTAACATTTGGGGTGGGGGAAATTAACTCATGGCTCACACCAGAATGTGCTGTGACAGACGTGTCCCTGTGTTTCCAAAGAAGATCCTGCAAAGCAGCATTGAACATGTTCCTTCTTTATTTATTCTTTATAATTTAAGTCAGAGGTAACCTTCTAGGTGTGTATAAATCAGCCCTCTTTCAAAAATGAATTGCCACTGCTAACTTCAAAGTGACCTAAGTTAATCCGTTTGCATTTTCACCGATCCTAACATACTTCTTGGTTGTCTACATGGATCTGAATTTGGTGCAAAGTGTACTCAAGGCTCACCGTGCTCTTTATAAACCTCCATGTCGGAGGCCAGAAGGCCAGCCCCAGCCTCGGATGCCCTCTCCCTTGAGCCCATGTGGTCCTTACTGCACAGATACGGGTCTGGGAGTTTGAAGTGCCATTCCCTGGGACGTTATTAGCACAAAGTGCCTGGAGAGGCCCCTGCCAGGTCTGATGTCTCTGGAGCGCCGTGGCTAGGGGACCCAGGTTGACTTGCAGGTTCTGGAGATGGGCAGGCAGCTCACCTTATCCGAGCCACTCTGAAGCACTGAATGGGGTGGGGCCACCCATGGAAGGCACATCCTGTTGTCACATGCCATCCCTTGGGAGGTGCCGGACAGTGTCCTTCACTTCCTGTTACATTCCCAGCACCAAGCTTCATGCTCAGCAAATCTAAGTCAAATTAGGGGACATTTTAGGTAGTTCAGTATCTTTGGTGCTTTTGTTTCAGATGGCCTTTTGGTCTCTGTGGCCGCACCCTCTGTCCCACATAGAAGGATGAACTTCTGGGGGCCCGTGTGCTGGGTTATGGTGAGTCAGCAGGTAGCCAGGACAGCCCCTAGGATCTAAATTCAATGGTGACGTGAGCCACAGGGCCCTGGCCTATTCTCTGCCCTCTGAACTTTGGGTTCTTCTTCTAACAAAGATAGGAATAACAGAACCTACCTCCAGGACAGCACTGAGGGTTGAATGTTCGTAAAGAATTCAGTACCCAGAACAAGAGCCCTTCAGAGCCTCGGCCATCTCAGTCCAGTCAGAAGCCTGCACATCCTGGGGGCCCAGCACTCTGCTCCCATGAATAGCAGCCCAGGAGTACTCCACGGAGGGATCAGGGGAAGGAGAGGAAGACTCCTGGACAGCCTGGTGGGCATCACCAGGAGACTCATGGGGACAGCTGGCACTTGGGACATAGCCCAACCCAGTCTGCCTTGACTTAGATGGCATTGCACCATCCCAACCCCAGCATGTGGCTTGTCCCCTGGGTGGGGTGGGAAGGAGAACAGAGTGCCCTAGATGGGTCTTCTCACCAACGAAGGTCTACTGGCACCCACCCAAGTGCACCCCAGGCTTCCACCAGCAAGAGAGGGCACAGTCGGATGCCATGAGGTCATGAAAACCCGCTAAAGCCTGTTTCCTTTCATTCCCTGCAGTGTCTGAGAAAAAGATGACCAGGTGGATCTAAAGGCGGGGAGACTACAGTGAGGGACTGGACACCCAGGAAGGTCAGTGCAAGGTTAGGGAGCATAATATCCATGACGGGACACAAGCATGGCCAAGGTCACCACTAACTTCAGTCGCAAAACAGCCAGTCTGTCTCTCGATCCCTAAAATACTAATAATAACAACAACAATAATCCTATGTCATTCAGATTAGAAAGCTAAACATACTAAAGATCACTTTCACAGAAACTAGCCTGGTGCCCACGGGGAGAGGAGACAGGAACATTCTCAGGGGCGCAGCCAAACCAAATCCCACACCACCCTCCCCAGAAGACCCCCGGGGCCTGGGTGAGGAGAGGCTGACCCCCTTCCCACCACTGGCTCACCGTCCTTCCTCTTCCTAATGCCTGGAGGCTACATTAAGAGCCTCACCCTTGCACAGACCCCAGGTGTCCCAGAGGTGCCATCTGCTGTCCCACCCCTACCTGCCCAGGAACCAGAGGCTGTGGACTGAAAGTCTCACCCCCATGGACGCCGGGTCCCACCCCTCCCCTCTGCCCCAGGCAGGAGAAGAAAACGGATCCTTTGCAAATATTTATCTCAGAGTCCTCAGGGTCGTCCTGAAGGGTTTCTGTGTCATTCCTGGATTCCCAGGGGACTCAAGAAAGCCCAACGGGTGCTGATGGCCTCTTCTGAACCTGCATCAGAAGTGTCACAGCATGAGAACAGTGGGGCCTCCGGGACTCTCAGGTGACGCTGCCCAAAGAAGGAAAAGAGGACCCTGGGGTCAAACTCGAGGTCTGCTGCCGTGGGGGACAGCCTAAGGCCCATCTCTTCTTGGGCAGCCTGCAGTGGGCATCTGTCCTGTCGGGTTTCCCAGGTCACTGGGGAGGGGTGTGGGAAGCTACCTGCACCACACGTGCCCTCCAGAGTCCACTCCCTCCTCTGGACAGCACCCTGGATTCCCTAGGAGGTCAGTCTGTCCTGCATGGGACTGACCAGGGTGGTCAACACAGGGGCTACCTCTTACTGGGCCACTGGAGGCATCAGATCTTCTTCTCTCCGGCACGGTCAGGGCTGGAAGTGTGTCCTCCAGGCCCCCAAACAACCCTCGTCCTGGGACTTGCAGCCAGAGCTAGTGACGAACAGAGCATTTACCCCTGCAGGGGAAGCTTCCTGTCACAGGCCATTTGCTGCTGCACGCATCCCAGCCCCCAGTGTGGTTCTGGGCCCTGCTTAGTTCAAGGTCCCCCCTCCAGGCCCTCCCCTGGCTTCTGGAACCTTCCACCGCCTGCTGGCTGAGCTCTCATTTCTGATTCCAACTGCATTTCTGTAATGTCCACCAAAGGCTCCTAAGAAGCACTGTCCTGGGGGAACAGGGTCAGCTGTGACATGCAGAGGCTGCAGCTCCACTCCTGTCCTCAGAGGGCAGGCCCTCCAAGTGAGAAGCAGCCCACAGCGCTGCCCCAGATCCAGAGGCAGCCCTGGGGGGGGGGGGACCCAAGGAAGGGGCCACAGCCTGTTTTATTTTCCATCTTAACGGATCAGAAGGTGGTGTTTGTGTGCCCCTGTGACCCAGGACTCAGGAGGCCGCGGCAGGAGGAGCCCACGTTCCAGGCCAGCCTCGGAAACTCAGTGAGACCCCGTCTCAGAGTAAAAACTAAAAAGGCTCAGATGTGGCTCAGTGGTACAGCACCCAGTACCAAAAGAGAACAAGAAAGAATGAAAAAGAGATTATTTATTTAACCCTGTAAGTTCCAAGTTTTCAATTCTGTGATTATTTCTGCAAATTGGACACAGGTGCATTAAAATAAATTCAAAATCACAATCTAGAGCTTGTGTATGCTTTATGTACTTTCTCATATATATAAATATGTATTTTTCAAATGCTGTATTCACTCACCTGTTACTTTCTCAAAGACCTCTAGAAACATAATAATGATTACAGCTTACCTTAAGTGGTATGTGTTTCTCAATTTAAGTTTTTACAGGTTTCCATATTTAAGGTGATGGAACAGAATGAGTTAAAGCAAAATTAGTAATAATTGATGTCATAAAGGCCAATAGGGGAAATTGGGAAAGTGTGTTTTAAGCTACCTGCATTACACACAGACCAGCGTTAGGAAACTGGACTCTGACTGGTTAAAAAACATAGATTGAAAAATCTATAGAAACAACTAATTTTTAAAGTATAATTGATACACTAAGAGAGGAGATAAAATGTTATTATATAAATTAATTACACCAGAGATGGTGGGAAAAGAGGAGGGGAACATAGAACCATAGAAAACAGTTAAAAACATGCTCAATATTAATCTGACTACATCAACATTCTTTAAATGTTAATGGGGTAACATACCGAATTAAAAAGAAGAGATCATTAAAGTGGATTTAGAAATGAGATTTGGCCTATAACATTTATCAAACTCTTACTGACACTATGAAGAGACTTATCAGGTAAAAGTAATGGAGGAATGGAGAAAGAAATACTATGACAACAATAATCCCAGGAAAAATGAAAAGCTCAGTGCTTAATCATTTTCAGACTGATTAATGAGACTTTAGCTCCCAGGAGTAAAGAGGAGACACCACATGATGACAAAGGATTAATTATCCCAAAGTTAGAATGCTCCTAAATATGTGCATCTAGTAATATCCATGAAAACATCAAGGAAGTCTCTGAAAAAACTGAAAGGAGAACTAGCCCAGCCCTCCATGACAGATGGAAGCTTCTACCTGCTCCAACAGTGATGGGCAGAGCGTGCAGAAAACCAGCTGACACACAGAGGAACTGGCCACCAAGGCGACCACCTTCCAGGCCACATAACCTTGAATTGAAAAGAATAGAACCCTGCAAGGGTTATGCTCAGAACACAGTAGAGATCCAGTAGCCATCAGTACTGAAAAGAGATCTGGTAAACCCAACAGGTATCTGTAAATTAACAAACACATCTCTCAACATCGCTTCATCAAAGAATAAGACTCAAGACAAATTCAAATATGTCTTAAATTCAAATCAAAGCATAACATCAAAAATTATGGGGTACAGCAAGGCGGTGTTGAGAGGAATATGTAGAAGATTTAATAGTGCACATATTAGGAAAGAGGAAAGACAAAGTCGGGTATGGGGGTGCACGCCTGTAATCTCAGAGGCTTGGGAGGCTGAGGCAGGTGGATCTCAGGTTCAAAGCCAATCTTAGCAACTTAGTGAGGCCCTAAGCAACTCAGTGAGACGCTGTCTGTAAATAAAATATGAAAAAGGGATGGGAATGTGGGTTTAATCCCCAGTACCCCTCACACACACACCAAAAAAGAAAAGAAGATGAAAAATGATAGCCTAATTTAAAATCGATAGCTTTCACCTTGGTAGACCCAAGCAAGAAGAGCAAATGACACACGTCACAGCCTGAGAAAAGGAGATGACATAAATTAGAGAGGAAATCACTGAAATAGACAACAGGGAAACAACAGAGAAAATCAGCAAGACCAGAATGTGGTTCTTGAATGGATCAATCACAGTGACGGACGTCTCCCCAGGCCTACCCCAAAGGAGAGGAAGGAGGCTCAACTCAACAGGCAGCGAGAGAGGGTCCTCACTACCCACCCCAGATGACGAAGGATAAGACCTTTTATTTCCTCTGAGAGGTGTTATGCAGTGCGAGGGATATCAATAACAACATTCCCTACATTTCAAAATAGCTACGGGCAAAATTCTCAAGTTCTCATCGTGAGACATGATAAATATTCCAGGTGATGGATGCATTAAGTAGCTTGAGTTAATTAGGCCACACGGTATTCATGAGTCAGAACTTCACACGCCATAAACATATATGACATGCATATTCCAACATCTGATCAAAAATAAAATCAAATCAGAAAAAGGAACCATAAGCCACAAACAAGTGGATTCCCCTGAAGGCACGCACGGCTGGTTTAACATCCAGAAGTTAATCAGGGTGAGTCACCATGTCCACAGGCCAGAGGAGAAAACGTGTGAACATCTCCATTGGCACAGAACAAAAACTCGACAAAAATCCAAGAGCAATTACGATTCTTTTAGTGAGCGTTTCCTTGCTGTGACCAAAAGACCTGACAAGAACAACGTTGAGGAGGAGTTCATTTTAGCTCAGATTGAGTCCAAGGTCAGCCAACACCACTGCCCGGGCCTGAGGTGTGGCAGAACATCATGGCAGAAGGGCATGGTGAAGGGAAGCAGCTCAGGACATGGCAGCCAGGCAGCAGAGAGAGCTCCAGTCACCAGGGTCAAAATACAAACCCCAAAGGCACATCCCCCAGTGACCTGCCTCCTGTGGCCATATCCCACCTGCCCACAGTTACCACGCAGTTAATCCACTCAAGTGGATTAATGCACCAATTGGGATACAACTTTCATAATCTAGTTGTCTCGCCTCTGAACTTTCTTGCGTCATCTCACACGTGAGCTTTTGGGGACACCTCACGGCTAAACCACAATAATGACAAAAAAAAAAGAAAGAAAGAAAAAAGATAACACCCCTGCCCCCAGCAAACCAGTAAGGAGGAGCACTGTCTCAATGGGGTAGTTGGAGGAGCAGGCCTGCAGGGGGTGTCAGACCACCAGGCCCAGAGGATGCCGGTCAGCAAGGTCAGCGCAAGCAGCCCCTCTCGCCACCTCTATCCCACATCCCTCTGGAGCCGGTGAGGCAGCCCTAATGGCCAAGTGGGAAGAGCTAAGCAAAGAATTACACAAGACAACACTGGATCATGGCCCAGTGGGTAACCTGGGCCCAGAGGTCACAGGCGCCCTCACTGGATGAGAGCCTCAGGGAATAGGAGCAAGGTCTAGGAGTGTCACCTGCCGTCCACAGTGACTTACACAGAGGGACCCCCTCAAGGACAGGAGCCCAAGGCCACTCCCTGCAAGCCCGAGGCTGTAACTACTTCCTTCCAAAGAGAGCCCTATGGGGAGCAGAGAGAAAGCAGGTAGCCCGGGAGGCTGGGGGCCAGCCTTGGCCAGGCCACAGGGTCAGCGTAAATGCCAGGTCCTGCTGCCCTAGGTGTCCTCTGCAGGCTCTGAAAGAAGTGTCCCTGAGTCACTGTGATCTTCCTCCCCAAAGCCCTTCCCCATCTGACCATGAGAAGAACCTTGGGCAAATCGCAGAGGGAGACAATCCCAGAGCCCCTGACCAACAAGGGTCCAAACTGTCCAGGACGTCAAAACCCAAGAAGGTCTAAGAACAGGCAAATCCAGAGGAATGCAGGAACCAGGATGCCCAAGTGCCACTCAGAGCTCCCACCAGACCCCGAAGAGCACATGGGCCATCCATGAAAGCCAGGGCAATGTGAATAAGGTCCAGGTTCAGTGACAGTAATGTCCAGCACCAGGCACCGACTGTTCCTCACTACCCATGTGAAATGTGAACACGCCCTCCCTGCCGGCGCGTGGGAACACTCTGGTCCCACTTCCCAGTTCCTCTGTGAAGCCAGATCTGCTTGAAAACAAAGGATTCACTGAGAAAAGACAGGTAGACGGACCTGTTTTACTACACAGTGACTCCCATGGCCCCGCTGGAAGCCAGAAGGAGGTCCAGCCCACACAGCCCAGAGGTCACAGGGCACCTGTGGGGCGGAGATACCCCAGGATCCCCCTCTTCACAACAGCACCTCAGAATCACAAGAGGGCAGCGCCTCATCCCCTGGACTATGTCCTTGTGCAAGGTACCTAGGAAGCCACCTCTCCAGGAAGCCATGCTAGTCCCTCTCCCACCTGGCATGGCCAACAGTAAGTGTGTGGGCCAGAGGCTACTCCCCAGGGCTGCAGCATGTTAGTTAGTACAGCAAGATGGGGACGGCTGCAGGAGTTCAGGGTGTCCATGTCTCAGGCTGACAGGCTGTGGACCTGGCCCACATCCAACCGCAACCGGCGCCCACACTGGGGGGCCCAACCCCACTTTAGTTAATCACAGAGACACGTGGTATTCATTCCATAAACACCTTAATCATTTTTTTTCCCCTTAAATTACCCAGAGTGGGATTTATGGCCTCAAATCAGAACCCTGGCTGGGTTCCCCAGGGCTCATTTTACCTGAGCCAGTTATTCAGAGATCCTGTTTGTGGTCACAGCAGACACAAGGACACATCACTCACGTGATTCAGGCCATGGGTCAGCCTCAGACCACCATGTGAGTTCCGTCAAAGTCTTCTGCAAAACCGCCATCCACCAAAGAGCCTCTGAACCTCCTCCACACCAGGCTCACTGCCCCCTTGCTAACCCCCTCCTTCTGCCCTTCCTGCTCTCTACTCCACACAGCTCTGCTTTGCGAGGAAACCCCCCCGCTGGCGAGGTCTTATTCTGAGCTGTCTCAAATCTGAACACAGTTGTGGGTTCAAGGCACTCGACAGCTTCCAGGGCATGTAGCATTTACAACTATGAGGACCTCAGCAAAGCAAATGCATTCTATAAGGGTGAGGGTTCCGTCCATTCTTCAGTCAGTGAGCTTAAGGATGCCCCTGGCTTGAGAGAGGCCCTACTCATCCGAGTCGGGTGTCCCAGGCTCCAGGTCTCACACCGGAGGTTCTGGGCTGCTAGTTAACCAAGCTGATGCCAAGCAACTGTTTGGCTCCAGCCTCTCATTCAGATCTGAGGACCAGAGCTCCTTTGAAAGTGACTCCCTGTTGGAAAAGGAACAGAGGAGTGGCTGGTGTAGACGGGAAAGAAAAAGCCCCGTCCTCACCATCCCCCAGAACCACAGAGGTGTGCTCAGGGATCTGGGTGCTTCTGAACCACGCACTCTTGGGGGAGGGAAACCGAGGGGGAATGGCCGGTGAGAAGGTGAGAGAAGGGCTGAGGGCAGTGGGACGCCTCAGTTGTTCACCAGAAGGAAAACATTTTCCAAAATTAAAAGGGACCCTTAGATGTCGAAGGAATGAAAGCGTTTTGCTTTTCCCCTGTGAATGTCAACTTAGGAACAGGAGCGGAAGGGTAGAACAGACTTTATTAGATGACAAGCAGTCCCATCCAGGGCTTCTCATCCTCAAAGGGACATGCACGTACGCGCACACACACACACACACACACACACACACACTCACACACACACACATACTCTCTCTCTCTCTCTCTCTTACACACACACAGAACAATTCTGTTTAAAAACTGCCTTTATTTACAATGTGGTTCCTAGAACAGAAGCCAGCCTTCTGTGTGACAGTCTTGCATCCCCCCTGAGGCCACAGCCACACAAATAGCCGGGGAGCTGTGCAGAGATGGTCAGTCATCGTCAACAGAGTCCAAAGTGCACGCACACCATCAGCCCTACATTCGGAAATGTGGACGGGTCCCCTCTTGCGGGTGGCAGTCGACTTGGTCTCCTCTCTACTTAGCCATCCTCCAGTGGCAAAGGATGTCCTACTGATACTTGACCTAACAAAGCTCCCTCTGAACCTTGTCAGCCCCATCATCCACACAGACACCTGGATACACAGGTTGCAATTCCACAAAAAAATAGTTGGGAGAACTCAGTGGGATCCCTCAGGGTGGTTTGTAGCCGAGGGCCAGGGGAGGGGATCTGCTAGCTCTAAACATTGGAAAGCTATGCTAAATTAGTGCCAAACTGACTTCATCTAAAAAGATAGGTGGTGTATCATTTTCTAATTTTGGAATTCAAACTAAAGGCTAATAGCATTGTCAGGTCCAAATTCACCTCTCGCTGTTCCATAGACAGAGAAGATTCATTCACAATTAGAGCATCTTAATATTCAGCAGGTGCTGTGGGAGACAGGGTACCCTCTTACCAAGTTAAACACACCTCGGGAAGTACTTGTCTGTCATCTGGAAACTGACTCATTGCCATGCATCCACAGTCCCGGGCTCTGAACCACCACACTTTGGCTCCACAGTCAGAACTGTGACACTGTGACCTCTACGTGGGGCCCCTGAAGCTTCAAATGTCTTTGTTTCTGAAATTGCAAAGGTCCAGGTCCCCTAGATGGTGGCCCTGCAAAGTGAATTTCTCTTGGTTTTGTTAGATTGCCAAGGCAAAGCAGCCTCTGGGCTCCAAGGGACGTGTTTACTGTGCAGTAAGCTGGGATACAGAGCTTTCTGTGAATGCAGAGGTATACTTACAACTGTTTCCTACAGAGCCTGGAGGAGGACTGCAGCTCCTGAAATCCAGAGCTTCCAGGCTGCAGGCCACCCCTAGACCCAACAACCGGCATGAAGGACAGAAGGGGCAGCAGAAGAAGGGCTCCCTTTATACAAAGCATTTGGTTTTCTATTATACTTCTCTCTAGATCAGCAGTTCTGCAAAGATCATCAAGCTACACTTGAACTTGGGAAAGCAAAACACCTGGCCAGCAGCCCAGGGCAGGGCCTGTGACCAGCTGCAACTCCATCTCCAAAGAGGAACAGAGGAATCCCTAAAGAAGCCTCAGTCCCCCAGAGGTCCTCACACCCCCCTAAGTCCTTGTGGCCAGTCCCCACATGCAGGTCAGCCTGAGCCAGAGGTCTTACCTCCCAGGCTGAGCTACATGCAGTCATTATACTAATGCTCTTCAGGGTCTGTCCCTGCAGTTAAAATCAAAAAGCAGTTCCTGACACTAGCTCACAGTCCACTGCACTTCAACATGCAGGGTACGAGCAGGAAGAAGTGGCGATTCGTTTCCTTAAACTCACCCACCACTGAACAGAACATAAAGAAAGAAGCCACTCCACAGCCCAGATGGAGGGGGATGAGAAAATAGATCCATGTTGGATGAACTTTTAAAACCCACATATAAAATGTGTCTCGGAGACAGCCGCGCTCCTATTTTCAGGGTTCGTAACACACACTTTATGGCGCTGCTCGGCAGGTCAGGTCATGCGCTTTGCAGCAGTGTTCGGAGGCTTTAGGCGGCCGACGCTCACTCTAAATAGCTGTTCTGGCCAAGCCTAGCCACACTTAAAACAACACTCTTTAATGGAAATGGAATCCGTCCACGGCAAGCAGCGCAGTCCAGAGAGAGAGATGGAGGGTGCTTTCTAAAGCCCACGGTGCCCAGGCTCAGAGCCTCATCCTGGATATCAATGTACATAAGATATGCCAAAAATCCCCCCGTGCCTCCTCCCCTTGCCGTGCCCTCTTAGTTCTTGAACACTGAGCTCTATTTCCAGGGAAAGATGAAATGACAGCCTCGAGGTTGAAGCCACGGTATACTTAGAACTCGGCTTTGGGAATAGACTGAGCTGGCAGCACCCTCTTCTCCACCCTCTCCGACTACACTGCGGCCTCATTTCAACTGAGGCATTCAGCTACCCGATGGTGAGATGGCTGCTGGCTCGTGGATGGACTCTTAGGGGGAGGCCAGGGCCTCACACCAGCATCCCCTGGCTGCCTGGGGGTGGCCGGGGAAAGCTGTACTCCGTATTTTCACAGCCCGATTGCCAACCCAGAAAGATCAAACCAGCCTCTGCTTTACCAGCAGGACACAGCGTGCACAGACCTGCAGACGGGTTATGCTTTAGACACACACTGCTCAGACTCCCCAAAGCAGTGTCCACCTCCGCACTGGGCGGAAGACGCGGCTACCTGGCTTACCTCAGCGTGAAGCGGTCCTCGGTGGAGTTTCTGGAAATGGAGATGGGGAAAGTCAGTACGGCTCCTTGTCGAACCGTGGTTGGGATGTAGTGAACGGCCACATTGCTGTCCAAACGCAGCTCCCTCAGGGCCGGGGAGCTGTGGGTCTGGTAGAGGAAGACACTCCCAATCCTGTGCAAGGGGGGCGCAGACTCGTCCATGTCATTGTGGCCAGTCCGAGCGCCATTGCTGTTCCTGGAATCCTCTCGGGTGCAGTCCCCTCGCTCGCCCCCAGGCTGCACGGTGTAGTAGAGCTCCACAGGACTCCCCTCGGGCTGCTCTGCGGGCTTCCGCCTCCCCACCACCGTCGGGGGGCTGAACCAGCTGGCCGGGAGCTCCAGCTCTGCCACACACAGCCCCAGGTCCCCGCCTAGCTGGCAGCTGCCCCTGACCTCCCGGGTCTCCCGGAAAGCGAAGACCCGCAGGCAGGGCAGCCTCTCCGCCGCCCGGTGGTCGTCCCAGTCTCTGCCCACGATGTAGAAGAGGATTTGCACCTTGGGCCGGCTCAGGTAGATCTTGTCCCGCAGGATGTAGGACTTCAGTTTCCAGTTAAGGGAGAACTTGCTGGTGAACCCAAAGGGGTTGGAGGGCAGCAGCAGGTCCTGGGGCACCACCTGCTCCATGGAGAAGGGCCCGTAGCTGGCATTGAGCACCGGCAGCCCCTTGGACTTGTAGACGAGGAAGGACTCCACCCGGGACTGCAGGCTGGAGTTGCGCATGATGTCCTGGTTGGCCTCCTTCAGGAAGAAGGAGACGTCCGCGTGGTGGATGTGGTAGGTCACGGGCAGATAGGTGGGCAGCAGCGAGAACCTCTGGGTGCTCTCCAGGATCCCTCGGCCTTCCGTCACTGTTGGGAGGGAACCGGAGCCTAGGGTTAGTCACCCCCGTCCTGCAGACCTGCACGCCCCCACCAGAGCTGGCCGCCCTGTGTCTATGCCAACTTATTCACCCAGCATTTCTTATCCACTTGCTACTCAATACTTGCGGCGCCTACATATTCATGTTAGAAGGAATGAAGGTCTCTACTGTAAGCAGAAAACCACAGCCATTTGCCACCCGCAGGAGCTGAGCATGCCGCTGACCAAGGTTCAAACAAAAGGATCTTCTTAAATTTCAACTGGGGGTCCCGGTGCCTCGAGGAGGTCAGGTCTGCAACCTGCTCTCTTCTTGTTACAAGGGTGGATAGCAAGGGTCGGGAAGGCAGTGACATCGCCAGCAGAGAGCCCTCCCCGTGGCACCACCAGATGGCCGAGATGGAAGCAGGAATAAGTTTCCCACGGCAGGTGGAGGCCACGTCCATTACCCACGGATGGCACTTCATGTCCACCATTTACACAGGCCGCATGAAGGACACAGTGTAAAGAGGAATGGTGAAGGACCAGGGTGAAAATAAATTAAGATGGAGGCAATCACCACCCCCTGGCACTGTCCTGTCCTTGGGTGAAGCTGAGGAATGCAGAATGCAGGAGTGGGCTTTGGAAGGAGCGCTCAGAAGCAGATGAGATGCCTGACCTCATCCGCTCCACGCCCTCTGGGGGACACCAGAGCCGTCCAAGGGACAACGTCTCCCTCCCAGGAGGTCCACACCCTATGGAAACCACCTGTCATCAATGAACAAAACCCTTCTTTCTTTTTGCCTCACTGAGCATATCCCTCGCCCATGAGAAAAAAAAAAAAAAATCCCAAATGCCATTTTTTATAGTTTGCTTTACATTCTGTAAGAAAAACACAGAAATTACATAATATACAAAGAACGGATTTAGCGAGTTTTTGAAATGGAAATCACTGGCTCTGCCAAGCTTATGTCTAGGCGAAACTCCGCCAGCCACACACTGGGGGTGCCAACTTGCCCCTGGCCAACCTGCACCACAGCTACCCCAGCCCGAGGTCTCCATGTCGCCTGTCTCAGAGGCCCTTGGGGACATGCTCTGCCAAGGGAGACACCCCAAGTCTGCAGCAGTGGACAGCAGAGAATTCGGAGTGGGGCCTGTGCCCGGCTTTGCACACAGCTGTAGGCAAGTCATGAACCCCTTGGCCTGTCTGGGTTTGACAGCGGCACGAGGCCTGACCCACACTGAAGCTACAGGGCACCTCGGACACTGCAGGGTGCCCAGGGGCCTCTGAGCTAACTGCTAGCCTGGAAGCCATGTCGCCAGCTCGTCAGGGGAATCTCAGTCCAACGTCCACCAGACCCAGGGCGGCTGAGTCCCGACTTCACCAGCAAGGCTTGTGCCCTGCTGAGCTCTAGGCATTCTGCACCGGCCCGAACCCTAGTAAAGACGGGTTTCTATCAGAAATCAGAACACCACAGCTACAGTAAGAAGCTTCGTGCCTCAGGAGGATGACACGCTTCAGCTTTCTGGAAGTCACTCCTGAGACTCCCACTGAACTCTCCCCGCATGCTTTTAGTAAAAGCAGAGGACGTGGAGGCTTTGGGCTGCCTCTTCTCCGGGGCCCCACGTTGGCCTGGCCATGCTCCTGTGCCCACTTCCCCCTGCCTGGAACCCGTTCCTAGGCTGTGTGTCTCTGGTCCTGGTCCCCACCTGGGTCCTTCCACTGCAACCGCACTTCCCTGTCAGAGCTTAATGCTTGCTGGTGACTCCACACACGGGGCCCTGCACAGCGAGGGGCACGGGCACGGGGGCCTTTCTCTCCATGGTACTCCCTGGGCGTCCTCGGCACAGAGCCCGGCAAACATCAGGCACTCCATAAACGTTTGATAAGCAAACGAATGAATGAATGAGTCCACAAATAGATTATGTTTTTTAAGTTTCCAAGCACAGATTACATTTTCCATTAGGACGGTATTTGCTGTCCTCCCCGCTACATTACTGTGATCAGAATCCCTGATCCTTTTATCCCCCAGGGGCTCCGTGTAATCCAACCGCCAGGGAACTAAGGAGTCCCTGTGTGGAGAGATTGCTAAAGAGCCTCTGTCCATCACACAGCACCCCACGTTAAAGCCCGCCTGACCCTCCCACCGTGACCACCTGGACCCGCTACCTGCCAACTTCGCCATTCAGTGTAGGAACCGCCAAAGCCAAATGGCGAAATCACAGGCAGGTGGACATAGACACGAACCCCAGGGCCGTGAACTTCCCTGCTGAGGGTCCAAACCCTAACGCTGAGGTCACAAAGTTCATTTGCTACTAATGACACAGTCCCAGGCCAACAATGTCAGGTCCTCTGACTTGATTCAGGAAAGCGGGAAGGAGTGAGAGGTCACTGTGAATGTCATTTGAGGGGCACTAACTCCGCAGCTTTGTTCTACAGTCGGCCTGTCCTTCTTAGTGCCTGGTATCCGACCCCCATGTTTAGAGCATCCACATGCTGCCTTCCCAGTGCCACTCCCCTTGTTCATTCCCTCAGTTTTTACCAAGCTACAGAAATAACAGCCATCACTCGGCACCACGCGGAAACAGCTGAGGGGACTGTCCCGGGCAGCAGACTCCCACGGGGCAGCGGCCCGAACCCAAGAACACCATCTGCACGCCACATAAAAATGCGTGGAGTGTCAAGTGGTAAAAGCAGCTACGCACAGTTAATCTCAATTAGCAACCATCAAGAAACATGATCACGTGCAATCGTGCAACCGTGGCTGTAAATGTGGAGCTGAAGGAAAGTGGCGCGTTCAGATCTCTGAGCAGCTCGGAGGCCTCACAGAGATTTTATAGGAGCCATTGTGACATGTCTGAGCACACACTTCTTCCCTGAGTAACTGAGTCGCTGGCCATCTGCGCACAGGACCTTACCCCCTGCCTGGACCCAACGGGAATGACCACAGGAACGTGACAACAGCTAAAAGTCCGCGTCTGAGCTGCAGCCCACCCATCCTGGCTCCAGAATTCTAAGGCATCACCTGGGACTCAGGCAGAAGACTGCTTGGCCAGGGCTTCCAGGGAACCCTGGGAACCCGCTGCCATTGGATTCCCAGTAAAAATATTCTAGAGGCCACACTTACCATAAAACATAAACTCAGTACCAAACTCTGGTTGTTTTGCTGGAATTCAAAGTCACTGAGCACCTTGGATTTTGATTTTCCAAGTCTGGCCACCCTGGGCTTAGAGTCATGGAGAGAGAGCAGCAGTGAGCCTGCTCATGCTGCCTGGTCTTGGTCAGAGCTGACTGGACCACACGATGGCCCCCGCTGGGAAGGGAGGGAGCCCTTGCATCCACGGGGTCTGCTCCAGACTCAACCGGTGCAGATCAAAACAGGCAGGGATGGCTCCTCTTGCCACTATGCCCTGCATATCTGGGCTCATGGCTCTTCCAGAAGCACTGACATCGTGCCTGGCATGACGAGGGACCTGGGCAGACGTAAAGCGCCCAGTAGGGTGCACGTGGTTGTGAGCCGCCAACGCATCATGTTATATTAGGGACTGGAGCACCCACAAGCTGTGACCAATCCCATGGACACTGGGGAATGAGAGGATTCCGCATGCCAGGTGCCAACAACCTCTGAATTGCAACCAGCAGGATCCAGCCACACAGAACAGATGGCCACACAGGTTAGGCTCCTGCTGATGTGCCCCCCTGACAGAGCAGGGTGCAGGACAGCAGGTGGCAGGGCCACCCTGAGCTCTCAGAATGAGTCCAGGCCTAACCTAAAACCATAACAGAATCCAGTCCCCAGGTATCAGTGTCACCAAATCCTCAGGAGCCGTTCCCAGCAGTGGGTCTCTTGGGGATGCCGGTCACATGGGGATGGCATATGGTGAAGTGCAGGGCGGCACCACCCGGAGAGCTCTGAGAGCAAGGGAAAGCCCATGGAGACCAGGAGACCCCACTAGGCAGTGGACACTTCCAGCTCCCAGGTGACCCTTACACGGAAGCCAGTCTTCCTGGAAAAGCAAGAAGCAGAGAACAGGAGACAAGGACTCACAGTGACAGTGCAGGGCACCAGGAGGAAGGTCAGGAGGGGCAGCGCTCACACTTTCCCCCTCAGCCTCACACTGCCCAGGATTGTGCCACCTCCCTTCTCAGCCTCAGGACACTGTTCCACTGTTCCTGACCTCGTGTTCAGGCCACAGTAAGCCTCTGTCCACCCCCAGGTGCGACTCCTACCTTCCTGCACTGCTGCCCTGGCCCTCGGGGTCACAAGGCTGTCCCTGGTTCAGGTCTCCAGCAGGGATATGGCCTCCCCTTCTAGACCATTGCCCATCAGGCCCCCACTCCGGGAGGTTCTCCGTCTGCAGGGAACTCTGCGTCCATACGGTGGCTGGATTGCTTTTCTACTTGGGTGTGCAGCAAATGACACTTTGTTCCGAAGTTTGTTTTCTTCTCATCACCAAATTCCTTCCATAGTAATGACACGTTTGCTGGAACACCGCCCCTGTGCTACAGTGATGTGGGAGCCCGCCCCCCAGCAACCACGTGCTCAGCACAGGGAGGACCCTGAGACAGAGAGGGCCAGGGACCAACCCTGACGGTCGGGCTCCTTGACCACTCATCAGGAGACCCTCACAAGGCATTTAAGCATCAGATTCCTTTTGTTGTCTTTTGTGTTTTAAGTCACGTTTCTCCCAAAGAATATCAACCCACGATGTTGTGTGGTCCCCAGGGGTGTGCATACAAATGCATGCATGCACACGCACACGCACACACACGATTGCAGAGTGGAGCACGTTCACTTTATACACGCCGTTCTTCATTCACTTCTAAAACACTGAGTTTATTGTAGAAAATATTCCAGAAGAGAGCATGTCCTCAACCCCAAGTGACTCAGAGAGCCCATGTGCACAGCAGCTCCCCAGGGGAGCCCAGCAGGGCAGGGAAAGCCCTGTGGCCAGTTAAGTCAATCTTTGGTCTGAGACAGGGGACAGCGTGAGGGCAGCCAGGCTGCCCCAGATGTGAACTCTGAGTCTTCACATGACCCCAGCTGACTCCAGAAGCGTGGAAACCTAAGGAAACTCAGACCCTCCTGGCCAGGGCCTCTGGACGTCAGCACGGCAGGTGATGCTGCGCTGGGCTGTCCTGTGACTGACCGGCCCTCATCAGCCTCCTTGACCTCACTCCGCCAGACACTAGGAGGATGCACAGCCCAGTCCTAACACACCCAGAGGCCTCTGGGCATCTGAAAGGTCCCCTCAAGGCAGAGATGCCCGGTAGACACAGGGCGGGCATCTAAGTGACTGTGAGAACAACAGCCAGCCCGGATAGCGGAAGTATCTTCAGATGTTGCACACAGAGCCGCTGTCCATCTCAAAGTCACGTGTGCTGGACACGCTGCGTTTCTGTTTGCTACTCCTGACAGCCCTGTAGTGGACCCTCTTTCTCCACAGAAAAGACTTAACTGGGCTTCTTCAGAAATCTCCACCACGGCTGATTTTAGGACTGTCAGCAATAGTCTCTGCAAATAAGTTCAATGTAGATAAACTTTTATTTTCCTGTCGCCACCCTGTTTTACTTGGGCACTGGCCAAGAAGATACCAGCACTCCAGGTGCTGGACACCCTTTACTAGTTTTTCACAAATGTACCCAGTATAGTACTTTGAAGAAATGTGCAAACAAGGCCTCTGGCCTTGAGCTGGGCTTCACAGACATGTCTACATTTTTAAGGTAAGTTACAATTGGGCTCATGGTAACAGCTGGCAGGGGAAGGAAAGAAAGGGGAGAAGAAGCTCTCCACTTCTCAGGTGTTGTCCTTGAAGGGTTAACTTGCCCAGAACAGTGAAAGAAAAAGCTGCTTTTATGTGAACTTCTGCAGACTGTGAACTTCTGAGCCCCTCCCCTTCCATGCTGGGTATAAAACTCTGAAACTCCCTGAACTTGGGGTCCAGGGGATTGATTGATTATAGCAAAGGCTTTAACCTCTGAACCCGGCTGCAGCCAAATAAACCTGCTTCCTGCCATCTTCGGTGCCTTGCCTCCTTTGTCCCTACAACAGCCCTTCCGGGGGAACATAATCACTCCAGTGTGAGAGCAAGACACCAGCCTCAGGAAGAAGCAGATTGTCCGTGTGCAGCGACTCACACACACTTCATTCTGACACACATCTGTGCATTTTTTTTTTCTTTTCAAAACCGACAAAATTTTATTTTAATTGCAGTAAATAAAGCTGCCAAGAGCTGAGGCCCAGGACGTGACCGCAGAGCTCGAGGGGAGCAGGTTGGGCTGGAGTTTCTGGGAGATGAGTTGAGGATGGCTGCCGTCCCCTCCTTGGCCTCGTTCCTGCTCATCCAGGGCTGCACTGAGAAAGCGCAGGGACTCTCAGGGGAGAGCACAGGAGCGAAGGACACTCAGGGCAGCACCAGCAGAAAGTGGGGAGGTTACACACACGCACACACACACGTGCGTGATGATTCAGATCACACGTGATGACTGAAAATGTGGAACTCGCACGCAAAGGCTGATCTGACCCTTTGGAGCAGAGGCTCGGACGGCGTCCATGAGAGGCCAGGGCTTCCTGAAATGCCGTGCTGCAGCTTTATTTGACCCGCTGGCAGAGCAGCCCAGAGGGTGTTCTGCACCCGGCTTCCCTTCCATTAGCCTTTGCAGATAGAAATGCAGCCACATTGCAGGGAGGAAGGCCAGGAATCCAGGGGCCTCCCGGGATCCAGTCCTGCCAAGGAGCTGCCCGACTCTCCGACACCTTCTCCCCTGCCTGCCTCCCTCCACCTCACGCCTTCCTCTCAGGTGCCCTGCTCACTCCTGCCCCAGGCCCTTTGCAGAGCCAGCTCCTGCACCCCAGCACCTGCCACGGCAGTGACCTGAAGGTGCCTCCCACCACCAAGTGCCCATTTAGTGTCCTCACGGCTATCGCTGCAGGGTCCAGAGGGCTGGGCTGGGCCATGTGGGGCTTCACGCAGGAGTCTGTTGGGGTGCATGGCCAGCCGTGCAGGATGAGCGCTCTGCAGACCTGTGCAGCATGGAGGCTGAGACACCAGGCACACACCCAACCACGTGCCGCCATCTGATGACAGCAGGACCCCGTGTTCCCAGCACTTGTGTCACAGCAGCGGTGAGGTGACGGCCATGTCACTTGGTTTGTTCCTATTTATCCAAACGCCATGCTGTCCACCATGAATAGTCACAATTTCTGTCACTTGGGAACCATTGCTGCCAACGGGCCAGAGGACGCCAGGACCAAGTGCAGTGGTCAGTGGAGGGGGGGGGGGGCTGCTCTGGGACCCAGAGCTCTGACGTCACTCGTGACTTCTCTTCTCCCAGTGCCTCTGTGCCACCCCACGCCTCAGGCGCTCACTGTGCGCAGAACACACGTCATCAGGTGCTTTATGTCAAAATTAGCAGAGTGTCAAGTCCCATAAGTTTTTAAATTGCTTATATTAATGTTTAATTCATTCCAGGATCAAATAGCTCAAAAAGCGCGACTTTTCTCCTTCCCCTGTGCTGAGGGCCATGTCACTTGGCAGGGTCTGGTCCATTCAGAAGGAGGATGGGACATGGAAGGAGGATGAGGGGGCTGGGGGAGCAGGCGCAGCTGGAAGGGGCCGGACACCCCTGAGCCTCTGCAGAACGGGCACCCTCTCCTGCTGCTCTTCCTGCTCTGGGCCAGGGCAGCTCTCCCGCCACGCTGTAGAAGACTGGCAATAATCCCCCATCATTGCTGGCCTCAGTGGAGGATGACCTCCCCTCCCGGAGGCCAGGGCCGGAGGCTCACACACACATGACCAATGCTCCTGTGCTGCTCAGAACCTGTGCTTGTTTGACTGGTCCTCTGAGGAGGTCGTAACACGGGCTGAGGTCCTCCCAACCAGTGAGTGAATCGAATTGTTGACACTGTCCATATTATACCTGCTTGTGGATCTCGATTTTACCTTTCTGAGAAAATCACCTGTGCAGAGGGAGAGGGCCTTCCTCATGGTCTAGGATCCAGTCTGTGGGACAGGGGACCCTGAGCCTCGTTCAGCTCTCTCCCATGGGCCACATCTGCACCCTGAGTTACCCAGCTCTGCACAGGGAAGAGCAGCTACGGCCCCACAGGGAATCAAACAGGGACAGGGGCCTGAAGCCCCGTGATGGCCGGAAGCCCTGAGCATGGCACAGGAGGAGCAGGAGAGGTCGGCTCTAGGATGCCCACGTTCCTACAAGTTTCCAGATGAAACCGCGGCTCGTCTTGTATTCCGTGTGCTGGGTTCCACAGCTTCCTCCTTACAGACCAGGAAGTCCAGCAGGCCAGCAGATGGGGCAGCTTCCAGCACAGTTTTCAGGATAGCTTCGCTATCCCCGCGGCTGCAGGCCTGCAGTCAGAGTATGATTTGAATGCGATTTTTAAAAGATGAGACTCGGACAGTCCAAAGTGGCCCATCTCCGTGTGGCAGGGGAACCCAAAGCCCTGGAGAGCCTCGCAAGCGTGCTGACTCAGATGCCTGGAGAGTCCAGGAGGCCCTGAGGCCACTGTGCCTGCAGACAGGGCTCCACATGCCTCGTGAGCCAGCAGGGAAGCCCAGGATGGCACTGGCGATGCTGAGCTGGCAGCTAAACTGGAGCACGCATCTCTCTGGAAACCACTGCTGAGGTGCAAGGGCCTGAGCCAGAAACTGAGACACCAACGTGCTCCCGATTACACCACCCAACCTCCCCAGGAGTGGTGAGGTTGGCAAAGCCCACCCCCAAAATGTCCACACCCTGGTCCCTGGAACCTGTGGACACACTGCATGTCACACTGGGTGGCATAGCAAGTAGACTTTGCAGATGTGGTCCAGAGCCACAGAGTGGGAGGCTTCTCCTGGAGCAGCGGGTGGACCCAGTGTGATCATCTGGGGCCTTAGAAGGGAAAACCGAGGCAGAGGGGCAGCCCGGAGCTGGACAACTGGGAGCCAATAAGGTAGTGCTGAGCCGCTATGTTTGTGGTGACTTGTTACAGAAGCAATAGAAAAGTAATGCAGGGGCAGCTCTAAAGAGTGGCACTGCCCTGCAAGGTCCTGGGACTCGCTTTTGGGGGCATTCAGCATCTTCAGGCGGGACTGCAGCAGGCAACACTTGAGTGCAATTCTGTCAGACCTGCATCTGGCACACAAGATAGCTGGTGTCATTGGAAATGTGTCCTGCTTTCCCAGACAGTGCAGTCCCATGGCAGCCAGCACTACCCAAGTGGAACACGGACAGCCTTCAGCTCCATTAATCCCTGCCAAGGAGCACTGACACAGTTCACAGCCTGACCAACCATACATGGAGGCCCTGCAAGGGGAGCACGTGGCTCCCATCAGGAAGGCCCTGTCCCTCCGCACAGATGAGGAAAGTGGCTCTGCCTGCAGTCTCCGGAGCAGGAGGTACCTTCTGCTTCTGGTGTGTTATGGAACCTGTCACTCTGCGGCTCCTGAGAGATTGCTCTGTAGCCTGCTGTATTTTACACATGTACGCTTTATGTTTCAATTTAAAAGTCTGCTCACCAGTGAGAGGATTGACATCCCAGCGTCTGTAAGTGTTGCCTTCGTAAAAACTGTCACTCTAGGAACATAAACAAAGTAGGGTGTCTATTTACTCTCAAACCTAACAGGCCCAGTGGTGCCATGGAGGGAGCAGCAATTCGCCCAAAGTCCTGTGGAGGTGGCTCCTTCCTGCTGCAAGCCCCCGCAGCCCAGGTGCCGCCCACCCCTGCCAGGATCCAGGGCAGTGCCTGGGGTCCACGCTCATGAGGCCACATGGGGCCTGGGCTCCTGGCAAAGCCAGCCACAGTGGTCAGGGAAATGGAACCTGCTGAGCCACCGCCCAAGTCCCCACCCGCCCCCAGGGATGGATCCATCCCACAGCACCCTGAGCTGAGAGCAGGCCAGGGAGGGAAGGGCTCCGCCCGGAGTCCTGTGAACACCAGCTCCACCCCCACAGGGTCAGTGTGACCTCCTCCTGACACTGCCATCCCACCGCCTGCTCTGGCGCGCGGCTTCACGTTTCTGCATTTGGATTTTTTTTTTTTAAATCGGCTTACATATAAATGTGTTTTATAGGGGAAATTAGGAGGAAAAGAAGGAAAGTAATATCTTTAGCCTTCAAAGCCGTCCGTAGCACTGTGGTAAGCACTGTGGCCCCCCCATCCTTTCCCAGGTAGGAATGGCCCTGGGCCAGACACCCCAATCCCCATTCTGGTTCTACACGGCCCATCTCTGTCCGCTGTGTGGGGCGGCATGTGCACTGCCTCAGTTATAGGGATAGCGGTAAGGGCTGGCCCAGGGACGGCTCCGCACACAGGAGCCCACGCTCTGCTCACAATAACGTTTGCAGAGTGGTTTCCTAAGAACACCCCAAGGCTACTGTACCCTCTGGATATGCCTAAAAATGAAGGGCAGCAGAATGATCAGATCCGTGTCCGATCAATACTGGGAAAAAAATAACTTTCTCAAGTAGAAAACAAGACGCACTGGAATCCACACGTCCCAAACCCGGCGGCGGCTGAAGGTTCCCCATAACAGAACAGCTGGCCTTTCTACAGGCCCCGCTGTGAAGTTCTGAGCCCACGTGAGCGACAGGCTTGGGGAATCATAACGGTTTATTTTTACGGTGTGATGGTAATTCACAGAGGGCCCACTTCTGAGAGCCTTGGAAGATGCCCGTCCGCCCTCTGGAAGGCAGCCCTGCGACGCGGGTCCCACGACACCACGTGGCTGGGACCCTTGGGAAGTGCACACTGAATCCCACTCCCTGGGAAGCGCCTGTCAGAAACCCGACCCCAGCAATGGGCCTGTCACAGAAGCCAGGGCCACTCTGAGCTGCTGTCTCTGCAACAAGTTCACCTCACCCTGGCATAGGAAGTACCCGGCTCCAAGCTCATGAGTCGGAAACGAGGGGTCCCGGGGCTTGGTGTTCGCTTGCCTTCTGCCTCTGCAAAGCTGTTCCACGGCTGGAAGTTGCCAGTCAGCTCTGGCACCAGCAAACTCACGCCTTATCCAACCAAAAGGGAAAAGCCGTCACCAGTGGACTAACAGAGAATCAAGACCCAGGACACGGTGCGTGTTCCAGGAGAGCTAAGTCTCGGAGCTGCCCAGGTGTGGAGAGGTTCCACATAGATGACACCTTACACCACGTCACCATTGAAAGATGTGGAGTCAGTAAAACCCCATCACATGAAGGGCGTCTTTCCTGAGTCAGGGAATCACCACGATGTCCTAAATAAAGTGACAGAATGACTCAGCGGGGTCCTGCTGACTCTCACAGAAGACAAGGGGATGCACTATTCTTATAAACTCTGTGTTTGAAACATTAGCTGGGAGGGGCACAAAAGGCACATCCTGGTTAACTGTGCTGTGCTGTGCTGGCAGCTGTGTTTCTGGATAGTCAACACTGACACATACCTGAGGTCCTAGAGCCAGCCTGGTGTTGCTCGGCTGGGACGTTTTCTTGGATGAGCGCTACAAACTGAGGACAATCACTGACACTGAACAATCTGACAGACATTTAAAGGTGAAAATATCATCTGACCACATTACTGTCAGAGACAGCCTGTCCATCATTTTGTGGACTATGAGACACTGGGAAGTGACCAAAGGCTGTGGCTTTGCCTTCCTCTGGCCCAGGTATGCAGTTATCCCAGCCCAGGCACCCGGCACCCCACACCAGCTGCCCGAGTCAGAAAGGTGCTCTGAAGAGCAGATGCATCCCTTTTGTCTTAACCTCATTAAGGTTAAGGCACACCTGTGTGTGGCAAGACTGCAGGTGCAGAGAGGACCCCAGGAAACCGGGACTGGAGGTGGGTGCTGGCACCCAGTGGGATACGGTGGGTGTTGGGGAGGCATTCAGATGGTGATGGGTGAGGATGAGTGTAGATATGGGGACACGGGACAGTCAGGGAACTCGAGGATATACTTCTTTGTCCTAAGTATACATGGGGACTCAGGAGCCCACCTGAGCTGCCAGCACAACTCCTCTGTCATCCTCTCTCATTGCCAAGCCATGAAGCCACACCCAGGACCACTCTGTCCATAGGAGGATCCCCAACAGGAGAGCCACCCGCAGGAGGGCCACCCCCAGGAGGGCTGGGTCTGGATCACACTAGCACTGACTCTGATGGGGCACAAAAGGAGGGCAGGTACCTTGACACTGTCTCTCTAAATCCCCAGGATCATCCATATGTCACTGCTGTTAAAGCAAGAACCCCATTAGGGTCCTGCCCTAGAAAGTGGAGGGATCGTCCTCTCCTGCAAGTCCTACACCCAGGACGGGGCCTTGCTGGGGGCCTCAGTGGGCGGCAGTGCATCTGGAGCTCCTGGAGGGTTTGGCTCAGCCTGTTCACCTGGGACTTCTGTGGCTTCCTCTAGAGCCCAGGGCTCAGGTCAGCCACTGGGAGCTCCAGGAACAGAGTAAAGGGAGGGGCAGGCTGCGAAGCCCTGGAGCAGGACACATCCTGCACAGATGGACCAGGTACAGGGCCCAGGAGAGCACTGATGCACCTCCCCAGAAAACCATGTCATCAGGCATGCCATCTGCCCCGCCAACTTCAGCCACACCTCCTGTGCTGGAGGTGAGGGACTCCCTTCACCAGCGGGGTCCCAGGAAACCTCACTGTCTTAATCTCTCCCTAACACAACTTAATTGCTTATGTAAATCCTTCCTGCTGCACAGCACAAACTTAATTCCCCTCCAGTCAGAGTGCTCTCCACTGTTCCCAACGTGGCACGCAGGTTCCAGTGTGTGTGTGTATGTGTGTGTGTGTGTGTGTGTGTGTGTGTGGGTGCACCTATGGTGGTGCACCCGGGACCCAGGGGACTGACAGCCCACGTACATCCCTTGCTGCTGTTCCTGTGCAGACTGATCTGATCAGTTTCCCCCTTCGCCTTATCAATGACCCATTCATTTCCTAATTCCTCCTTCCTAAGAGAAATGGAGAGATCCTGAAGGGCACCCAGGAGAAACCCCAGGGTGGTCAGAAGCCCTGGGGAGGCCACCTGGAGGAGGCTCGGCTCAGCTGCAGCTGCTGGGAGAGTCAGGATGAATTGCTCTCACTCTTCCCAGCGGCTGCCACAGAGACCTGGAGCCCTGTGAGCATCTACAGGAGGCCTGTCCATGTCTCCTTCGGCCGCACACTGGACATGAGAGGCCACTTCTGCATGTCATGCTCAGGCCCCTTTCTGGGTTGGGTGCCCCACTCCACAACAGTCCCAGCCCTTCCTCAGGTTGGGTTAGAAACTGGCCTCATCCCAGCTCCGAGATCGTTAGCATCAGGCTGCTGGGTCCCCAGGGTGAAGACAGTGTGGCTCTGAGAATCACAGGCTGCTGCGGAACTGAGGGACAGCTGTACCTCCAGGTGTTTGCACAGAGCTCGGCTACTCCCACTGATCCCCTATGCGGCGTAAGCAAGGAGGAAACAGCACTTACCAACATGGCACTGCTGGAAAGAAAGGAGGACAAAACCCTCTGCCATCACCCTTAAGGGGAATGTCACACTTAGTGCCAATACGTCTTCAGTGCTCCCCGGACACGGGCTGATTGCTCCATTCACTCAGAGGCGAAGCTCGGCATCTCCTGTGGACACTGCGCTCCACACCCTGGTCTTGGTGACTGGCTATTCTTCACCCTCCCCAGGCCCTAGTGCACCCTCGCCATGCTGCCCTGCCCCGGGAGCTGCCCTCTGGATTCTGGTGCAGTGTGGCTGCCCCGGGGCTAGAGGACAGGGGCTTGCTGTGGCTGCATGGCCCCATGACCTTGGTTGCTACCCACGTCCCTCCTCTCTGGCTCCTGTTCTCACTGGAGTCTGCTGACATGGCCCCTGTTCCTGCCCCTGCTCATAGGGACAGCTCCCCACTGCTGGTCTCTGGACCTCCTGATGCCCCCTCCTTCTCTAGTCCTGCCCAAGTCTCTCCAAGTGTCTCTGCAGAGGGCTATAGCCGTTTCTGGGAGCCGTGAACGTCTGGCAGATCCCCAGAGCCTCGGACCTTCCTCTCCTGGCACAACGACTGAGTGAACCCCAGGAGTGGCAGTGCCATGCAGCCCCAGGGGCTGGCAGGGGTGAGGACATTCTGAGATGGGGTGGACTTAGGTGGTCTGGATGGTTCCAGAGGCTCCCAGGGTTCCCATGGGGGGAGCAGCTGGGGCAGTGAAGGACAGAGGAAGGAAGATGGAGTAGGAGTTGCAGAGACCAGGGAGACGGGACAGCTTGTGTGGTCAGCCTGGAGGAATGAGCCAGGGCCACAGGGCAGCACTCGGAGCTGGAAGACAGCAGAAGGACACGGCCCAGGACTCCTCGACTTTACCAAGAGGCTTACTTTGGGCTTCTGTTCTCCAGAACATAGATAATAAATGAGCATTGTTTGAAGTGACCCATATGTTGGCAATTTGTCACAGCATGGCTAGGACATGAGTCCACCCAGGCATACAGGAGAGCAGCCATTATTTGAAGGTTCCCCTCCAGGAGTTTGGACCTGGTGCCTGACTTCCAGCACGGACCCTGGGGACCCCAATTGTCCCTTGCCTACCCCAGGAGCCATGGAGATCACATGTGAGGCCCCTGACAAGGACAGAGGAGGATTCGTGACCAGGTCCCAAGTGTTCCTGTGGATCCGGGACAGGAGCTACGCAGCGTGAGATCCGTGTGCCCCTCACTGGTGGTGACACGGGTGCTCTCTGAGACCGAGTAAAGCTCAAACAAAGTCCCTTTGCAAACAAAAGGAAAGTCACCAGCAGGCAAGAATCCCGCCACTCAGTCCATGAAGCATTTGTTACGTGCTTGCAGGTCACACTGAAAAGGCTGCTGCCCAGCAAGGCAGAGGACGACACAGCCCCAGGTGTGGTGTGTGCCCACAGCTGTGATGCACACACGCTTCCTGGGACTGGCTTCAACGGTGCCAGCAACATCCCTGAACTTGAATGTGGCAGGAGGTGCACATGGTCAGCTCTCGAGCCCGCCTGTCAGGAGACAGCTGGCCCCACATATCTCCAGGTGCGGGGAACTGTGAAAGCAGCCGCTGCCCTCCTGGGCTCCCCCTGGGGAGAAGGTGCTTCTAAAGTGAGGGTAGGCGAGTGTGCATCCACACCCGTGTGCACACACCCATACAGACATGCCCACACACCTGTGGTGGGATGCATGTGAGGAAGGGGCAGAGGAGATGAGGGGCATGAGGCTGCTGTCTGGGTGAGGGTGGGCAGGGACCAGGACACTGCCCCACTCAGCAAGGACCCGCAGGGCTGGCCACGGCCAGTGAAGGGGCCGTGGTGGAAAACAGTCCTACACCAAGGTCTTCCCCGAGGGCTAGTAGTGGCTCCCTGGGCTTAGGGGCCTTGGCACGTGCTTTAGGCTGGCACCTACTTTCCCCTGGGAGCTAGATTTGGGTGCCAGGCAGAAGTGCCCATGCGCCCAGCACCCCCAAGCCCTGGGCCTGAGTCTCTGTGAACTTCCCTGTCAGGTGACCCTTCACATGTGCTATCACAGCTGGAGCAGTGACGTATGCCCCACGTGATGCCATAGAGAGGGGGCTCTGGAAGCTTCCACTGGAGTCCCTTTGCAGATTTGCTCCATCCTTCTCCATAATAAACCTCGGCCCCAAGGAAGACCCCAGACCGGGCCCTGGTGGGCTCACAGTACTGCGGAGGTGGTGTGTGTTGGACGTCCCGTGCAGCAGGTGGTGTCCTTCCACGCTGCTGGACACAGCTCCCACTGGGGCAGCCTCGGCTCCAGGCACAGAGCCCAGTATGGCTGACGGGGAGAGAAGCAAGGCAGAGCTGAGCAGGGGAGGCGTAGCCAGGAGGATGGAAAGAGGGCTGGGCTGGGCGAAGCCTGTGCATGCATCCTAAGCAGAGATCAAAGCCCTGGACTGTCTGGAGCTGGGAATGGTGGAACGGGATCTGCAACTTGGAGGGCAGCACAGGGGTGAGGGAGGCAGCATCTGGCTAGGAGGTGCCACTGTCCCTGATACAGCTCATGCTGAGCTGTGTCTGACATGGTGGTGGTGTCTGACATGGTGGTTTGTGTCCCAAGGGGCAGCAGGGTCACGAGGGCCCTGACCTCACGGGTGGACAGGCCCATCACCCAGAATGTGGGACCTGGTAAAGGCAAGCTCAGCTTGCTCTGCCTGGTGTCCACTCGAGCCCTGGGACACCCTCCACCAGGCTGGGACAGAGCACGGGGCTGCCCTCCAGCCTGGACTTCCAGGGGCCAACCAGAGTTCCAGTGTTCATAGATGTTCCTGTCTGTGGCCCTCTCATACCTACAGAACGAATCAGGACAGGAGGCAACTGGGATATTGGACCCCAGAGTCGCAGGCAGCTCGGGCTATGGAGGGCAGTGGTGGCGATGAGTCCAGAGGGAGCTTCGGACCCTCTGAGCCACCCCTCTGCTGAGAGCAGGGTTCCACTCCCAGCTCTGCCCCCAGCTCTATCAAATGCCAGGACGGGCTGCAGGAGGGAGTCTCAGCAGAGGCCGCCTGTGGGGCAGTTTCAGTAAGTACCAATGACCCCATAGATCATGTGGTTTGCTTGGTACAGATGAGACACAAACGTCAGAATTTTCACAAACTCACAGGTGATGCCCAAGTGCAGCCAGGACAGGCAGCTCCCAAAGCTAAATGACCTCAACGCTCACATCAAGATCATTTATTGCAACAGTCTGATCGTCCTGTTCTGGTGCCTTGAAGACAAAGCCTGAAAACACAAAATCAAGGGAAGGAGATACATCTCGGGTCATGGAGGGAGCGAGAGAGACAACGGCATGGACGAGGGTCCTGCTTCCCCAGCTGCCCCATGGCAATCCTCCACGACATGACCTGGAGCCCTGTGTGAGGCATCGCCTTCTGGAACGACTTGTGATTAGAGTGACAATTCAAATGCACAATGTTAAGGGTGGGTGGATTCCTAGGTATCACCATGGGAGCATCTGAACCAGCAACTGAAAACCCTGGCATGTATTTTGAACGGATGGGACAAAAAACAAACAGCTAAGCTTGCTGGCAAAGGCAGGAGACCCCACTAAGATGCAGCAGTGATCCTGCTTACGCCAACAGCTTCTCCTCTGCCACCTTTTCCGGTCGGGAAATCGTGTTCTCTTCTGATCACGGGCTGCACCCAGTTTGTGAGCACTTCCCTTCCTCGGTCTGATATGCTGTCTCTGTTTCTGCATCTCTTTGTAAAGCATAGCATGTGAAAAGTAATTCAAAAGATAGAGTAAAAAACACGAAGGTAGTGACCTGTTGCAGGTACTGAGTCGGGGGCAAGGAGGGGTGTGCCCCTCTCACCCCCAGAGCAGAAGAGCACAGACGCGGCCTTTAAGAACCTGAAATGCTAAGATGCCCAGGGAGGAGCCTGCCTGAGCAGCAGGATCCTTGAAACCAGGACAGAGCACAATAAACTGCATTTTACTTAGAGCGTTATCAACGGCAGGAATTCACGGGATACTTTCCCTTGTATCCTAATTCATTTGCCAAGAAATTAGGTTTCTGAGTGAGAGCAGCATTTTTTTTTTTTCTCAGTCGTATGAGAAGCTATAATTAATGGGTCAATCCACTCAGTTTTGCTTGAAATTCTTCCTGCTACAGCAATCAGCCACGTTTTCTTGGAAGGACTCAGGAAGCCTGACTTGGCACAGTGACGATGGCCGTGGACTAGAAAATCTAGGCAGATCCGGTGCACCTTGCCAGGCTGGGTGCTCGTGGAGAGGGCCTAAGGACCGAGACGTCAGGCCCTTTTAACTCTCAGAGTACGTTCTGTTTCCCTGTTCAGGTTCTAGCCATGTGGAAGGGACAGGAGCCCATTTCGATCTTTCTTCACCTTCACATTCTCATTGTTCAAGTCCAAGGTGTCCTTGCCTTGGCCAAGGGGGTCCTATACCTCCTGAGAGGGCAGTTGGTTCTTGACCATTCCAAGAGGAAAATATCATTCCCCAAACTCGATGCTTAGGAGGAAATCCTGGAGGACTGAGGTGGTGTTAGCCCCACGGGTCATCAAGCTCCTCCCCTGCAGCCCTCCCCACTGTCCACGGCAGGCGGCACACACCAAAGTCTCAGAGCTGACTCTGGCTCCAAAGCTTAATTGACTCGACTTTGCAAATAAAAACACAAAAACAGCTAAGCTTGCTGAGCAGAAGCAAGGTGTTATTTAAATGCATAATTAGTTTTTAATGCCAGTATTTATAAAACAGAAGATTTCACATAAAAATCTTGATTTAGGCTTTTCTCTAGACGTTTGCAAGATGGGACAAATCTGTGACTCTTGGTACCAAACTCACAGTGGGCAGTTGTGCAGTCAGGTGGAGAGTGGTGCGCTAGGGTGTCCCCACCCCACCTAGCCCTGTGCCTCGTTTTCAGCCCATGTGCTATGACGGGCATTCTGAAAACTCTTGCTTTAAACATGTTTAAAACATGAACTGTCATGTTTAAGACAATGGGGAACCCGTGGGGACAGAGAAGGAAGGTGAAGTGGGTGGATGGTCAGGAGGTGGTCACAATGATCCTGGTGAGAAGATGGTGAGCCAGAGTGGCTGCCCAGGTGAGAAGGGTCCTCGGGCCACATGGTTGTCTTGGGGACACCCAGAGCAGGCATGGAAGCCAGACCTGCTCTGCGTGCACATGGCCGAGCCCCTTTTTCCCAGCTTTAGCTCGCAGACCGTTATGCTGACTATTGGTCCTTTTGCTGCAGAGAACAAGAGAAGCAACAGAGGGCGGGGAGTGCGGCACCCCTTAGCTCTGCCAGGCCAACATCAGAGGCCAGAGAACACCCCGCAAGAACTCGCTACTAAGAACGTGGCTCGCTCATGGCTGAACGGCACAGTCCTAGAGCCAGGTGAGACCAGCACCAGTTCCCTGGCTGGACGTGGAAGGGCACTCAGTGGACGGCTTCCCCTTCCAGTCACACAGCCCTGGATCTGACCTAATGGAAGGAAGCTCTCAGACCCAGAGAACTTTCCAGAAGCCCCGGGTGGCAACCAGAGCCCCTGCGCCCTCACTGGGAGTTCCAGCCACTTGCAATGCCCCTCGCCCTGGTTACCTCTGGAGAGCCAGGCCAAGGGCCACCTCCCCCAGCACCACCCCCATCTTTAACCCCAGTGTCCCCCAAACTCTATAGAAATTATCACTTGTCCAGCTCTCTGTGCAATCACCACAGGGTTCCCTGGGCCGTTCTGCTACCACCACAGAGTTGCTATCTAGATTCCTAATTATTAGGAGCAGCACCGTACTTTATCAACTCTGTAACCCCATGAATTCAGTCCCAATCAAGTTTGCCCTGAAAGTGACCCTATATTAGTTGGACACACTGATTACAATAAAAAAAAAAAAAAACCTTCTGCATTTTAGCAAAAAAACGGAAATTGCTTTAATTTAGAAGTTAATTTATAGAGAGGAATTTATAGACATAAATAATATTTATTGGGCTGGAGATGTGGCTCAAGCGGTAGCGTGCTCGTCTGGCATGCGTGCGGCCCGGGTTTGATCCTCAGCACCACATACAAACAAAGATGTTGTGTCCGCCGAAAACTAAAAAATAAATAAAAATTCTCTCTCTCTCTTTCTCTCTCTCTCTCTCTCTCTCTCTCTCTCTTTAAAAAAAAATAAAGTTTAAAAAAATAATATTTATTATGTCTATATAAAAAACACGACTGATGTTCATATAAATGTATATATGTGCATGAATTTATCTATATGAATAAATTTATGTGTGTATATAAGTATGCATATCCAAGGATTCAGCTCTAAAGTATTGGAGAAGTTGTTTTTTAATGGCCGAAAGGTGATTAGTAGCATGAAGAATCTTGTTTCTCAGTGGTCACGGCACACAAAGATCAGGGGACAGTTGAATAATGAAGACTCACCAAAATGATGAGTCCAATAGCTATCGATAGCATAAACAGAAAGTTTGTTAAAATGGTCTACAATTTCAAATGGTGGATGAGAGAACACCACCACCACCATCACCCAGCACCAAAGGCAATGGAAGCCTCCATCTAGAAGGACTGGACAGTGCACATCTCAAATCCTGAAACTGAGAAAAAGACACATACAATTCCCAGCAGTTGTGCAGACACTATCTAATTACACAGCATTGAGGAACCAATTAATGTAACTGCTAGGTCCCCTGTGGTCCACTCTGACCAGCTGCATTATCTCCTACTTAATTACCTAAGAGCTGTGCCCCGGGAGGTCTGCAGCTTCCCCCTGCCTCACTCACTGCTCAATCCAGCCAAGGACCTTTAAAAGGCCCTCCTGTGATGTGTACTTGTCCCAAATAAAACACAATACTGATGCAAAGAAGGTAGCCATCCAAAAGATACCTTAGAATACAACCACACTAGGCAAGGGAATGCTTTATATTTTATATTTACAGTGCAATATCCATCACATAGTGTGAGATTTAGAGGATATAGTATATAATGTTACATAACATATGCATAATATTATTGTTTATTTGAGCATATACATAAAACACCATGTATAAAAACCATTATCATAGAATTGCTATAAAATACTTTCCAAGTGTGCAAATACACAATAATATTACCTCTTTGGAAACAAAAATGCAGAACTCTGTATATCTATGCAAATAAACATGGCTAAGGAAATAAGAAAAGAATTAAAAACAGGGCAAATACTCTACCGCTGAGGTTCATCCAGCCTTATTTATCTATTTATAGATAGATTCTTGCTAAGTTGCCCAGACTGACCTTGACTTTGAGATCCCCCTGCCTCAGTCTCCTGAGTAGCTGGGACCACAGGGATGTGCAGTCTCAAATACGTTACATTGTAACCATTGATCTGTGCTGTTTTCTTTATGGGCTACATTTCAGTTGATACATTTATTGTAGATATGGGTTCTCACTGGGTATAGACTTTATGATTGCTGATCTTTCTTATCCTTATTCATTTTATTTTCTATTTTCTGGAGTAACTTAATATTGCCTTTATAATACCTTCATGATATTATGATGTATTTTTGTTGTTTTTTTTTAATTTTATTTGTTTTAATTAGTTACAAATGAGAGTAGAACGTATTCATGCACTTTACATATAATTCATAGATGGGGTATAATTTCTCATTTTTCTGAGTGTATATGTTGCAGAATCACATTGGCCCTGCAGTCACCTATATCATACAGTAATAATGTCTGTTTCATTCTACTATCTTTCCTATCCCCACCTCTCCTCCCCTCCCCTCCCATCACTTCCCTCTACCTAATCTACGATAACACTATTCTTCCCTAGTGTCCCCTGCCTTATTGTGAATTAGCATCTACATATTAGAGAAAACATTTGGCTTTTGGTTTTTCGAGATTAGCTTATTTAGCTTAGCATGATATTCTCCAACTTCATAATTTCACTGTTCTTTAAAGTTGAGTAATATTCCATTGAATATATATATATATATATATATATATATATATATATATATATATATATATATATACTAAATTTTCTTTATCCATTCATCTATTGAAGGACACCTCTTCATCTTTACAGGTGAGAACAATATCAGCAGCACCCAGTGTACACAATGCACAGCCTTAAACCTAAAGCTCCCACTAAGGTGTCTACTGCTTTCTCGCATTAAACCAAAATGATGAGCTCAATAGCTATCTATAGTATAAACAGAAAGTTTGTTAAAATGGTCTATAATTTCAAATGGTAGGTGAGAGAACAGAGGTGCTATAGTATGTGATGTTCTTGAGGGAGGAAGAAAGAAGCTAGAAGTAAAAATTCACAGGAAGAGTGGAAGAGGAGCCCACAGAGATCAGCTGTTGGCTGGAAAAAAGTTGGAAACAAAATCCAAAAGAACAGACGAGAGAGGAAGAATACTAAGAAATAGCGAAGATTAAAGACATAAGAATACAACAGAAATGCAAAAGGAGACCATTCGTAGATCATTGTCCTCCACACACTGATGCATAGAAAACATCCTGTTCCAAATATGGTAGCGATATTAGCGAACAGAAAAATAAAATAAAATAAATCTCGCTGGAAAGTCGAACTGCCTCTGTCAGTGTTCAACAGATCCTCAGCCCTGTCTCTGACATCTCTCAGGATCGCTTAACCCAGATCAGCCCTTGCAAACCCAGTCTCTATCCCACTGATCTGGGCTTCAGATACCTCAGGCTCGCCACACTGCAGTCCCAAGATCTCAGTGCCGCTCCTACTTGCAGAGAGACCACCAGGGACACACTCATGTCAAGGAGCAACCCCGAGATGCACCAGCAAGACAAGGGCCACCAGAACTCTCAGCAGGACTCCAGGCTCCTCCAGACCTTCAGGCACCCCCATACTGGATCTGCAGGTCCCAGCTGGAGTCCCCAGACAGAGGCTCTTGTGTTGGTCAACCTGCTGGCACCCGGGCCCCGGGCCCTGGCTGGTATCCTCAAGTGGGTGCAGCCACGTGCACCAAACTTGGAGTCTCCCCCACAGCAGTCCTCTGGGCCGTGTGTGTTTGCAGGGGAAGTGGCGGTGGTTGTTGGCAGCAGGCAGCTGGTCAGCAATAGCGGCAGCTACAACTGCCGCGGTAGAGGCAGCATGACCAGGTGATCTCCAGGGGTCAGCAGCGCTGCCAGCATCACTTGTATCTGGGGCCGTGGTGTCTTCTGGGCAGCACTACTAGAAAGAAGACCTCCAGGTGATCCCGGGGTGGCGGCAGCATCACCAGAGGCACAGCGATGGCAGTCTGCATTTTTGTTTGAACTAGAGGATTCGCGATCACCAAGGGTCCCCCAGGGATAGCGTATCAGGAAAGACACAGAACACTCAAGTCAGATGCTCTCCAGAGTCTGAGGCAGCAATGTCTCCCAGAGTCCGGGAGGATTCTCAGGCCAACCCCAAGGAGGCTATGAGGTGTTGCAAGGCAAGTGCTAAGAAAGTTCCCATCACCCTAGCAGGGTCCCCTGGGATGCTCAGAGGAATAAACAGCATCCCCACAAGTCATCCTCCTGACCCTCTAAACAGGGTGGACATGGAATGTGCCCACCGTCTGGAACCCCTGCTTGCTCCGTGAAGCCATGTCTGACCCCAGGGGTCCAGCCCATCACACATCACTGTCCTCGTCCCCCTGCACAGCGTCACCATCCTATTTCGGGACACTCACGCTATGCCTGCGGAGTTCTTAGCCTTGCACTATTCCCTTTCATTCTGGTAACAGACCATCTTAAAAACCAATTGTATTTATTGCTGTTTCTCTAAAGAGAAATGTGCCCTACAAAAGTCACCTCCTTTATAGATTTCTCATTTATAACAGTGTGATACTTCTTTTTTATGGTACATGGGAACTACTTTCCCTTGATGTTGGTTTCACATAAGCAGAAATAAATATTACTGTACTAGCTCTGGAAATACAACTTACACAGAGAAAAATGCATTGGGTGTCTGAAACATTGCTTTCCCCAACTATTTTCATAAGCACTTTACACATAACATAAAATGCCGGATAATTTTGGAACAAATACGCTGCGCGGTGTTCCAGGGTTGCAGGGGGACCACAGTGAAAGGGGAGCGTGCCGTCTGGGACCCTGAGTGAGCGAGAGGAGGCGCAGTCGGAAGTGGACTCAGGCTACCTGAGCAGGAGGACCGGCAACAGCCCAGCTCAGCACACACACAGCTGAGGGTAAAACCTGGAGAGACAATGGTTGTCCTTGCTTCTCGGCTTCATGTAAACAGAGCCTCAAGCATGAGGAGGTGGCCATGCTCCAGGGGCTGGGGCCCAGGCATTAAATCCAGCTGCAGCCCTTGGCTCTCTGGGCTGGCTCACTTTGCTGTGGGGCCACCCCCACACCCTGGCCTTTGCCCACCCAACGGCACTCACAGCCCCTCCAGCTGTGACAGCCAGAAGTGTCTCCAGACATCGCCAGATGTCTTGGAGAGAAAACAGCACTAGACTGACAACCGTTGCCCCAGAGAGGCCTTGCTTAGTCTCCAGTGCTGGGTCACAGGGCCTCCCACTATCCCTCCCATCCTACGCCTGCCTGTTCATCCTACGTACTTCGGCATGTTATTTCGCTATCACTTTATTCTTATAACTGTGGACAGCTCGTTGAGGTTTGTGCACACACGTACGCACACACATGTAGATGTTTCAATTTGCAGCGTCCACTCTGCATGCAGAGAATCTAGCAATTTCTACTATGAATTAAGTAAGTAGTGTTTTGGAAAATAAAATAGAAAGAGCAATAAAGGGAATTACCTAAAGATCAACAGTGAAAACACTCCTCACAGTGCCCCTGAGGCCCAGGACAGCTTCCCACCCTTTGATTTCTAGGGTGTAATTAGCACCACAGTTTTAGCAGAAGTTACTTTCTCTGGTCTGTCGCCATTGCCAGAGTGTCACTGAGGCTCACTTTCCATCAAGAAAACGGAAATGCAAACTGTTGCCCCCCTGACGATCTCCCAAGGTGATCCATCACGCAACCAAGTCGACAGCATTTCTATAGCCAATAATGCACCGTATTGATCAGCTATTACTGAACAAGTTAAGTAGATTAAACGATGCCTCCATTCATTTTTCAGAATCTTATTTAATCGTCCCAGCCATAATGCTCCACCAAATACCAGGGAAAATCAATGAGATTAGAAATCTTGCTGCTAAACCTAAGTGGCCATGTTATTCCTTGCCGGGTAATGAATGGAATTGAAATAACCATTACCCGCCCCCTTCACTCATCCCCTCGCCAAGCGCAGACAAAACGGAGGGAAGGGAGGAGAGGGGAGAGGACGAATAAAGAGACTAGTAGGAGACAAGGGAGGAGGACAGGGAGGGAGGAAGGGAAGGGGAATGAGAGAGAGGGAGCGGGTGGGGCAAAGTTGGCTCTGGGGAGAGACCACGGCATCCAGCTTTGATACACAAGTTCACAGTAAAGACTCCAGAGACACAAAAGGAAGAAAGAGACCCCCACCCCAGGGTGGCAAAATGTGAAAATGTGCCCGAGCAGGACACATCGCACACCCTCCCCTTCTTTTTGTGGAGGGCAACTAGAAACCAGAAGACCTCTACTGGGACAGGGCACCACCCGTCCTAAACCAGACCACTCTCCCTGGGTTGGGGACTCTGCAGCAGAGGCATGCAGGGCACAGAGTGGCTTCCTGCACTGGAGCCTGCTGCCATTGTGCAGGCTTCTCCATCTGTAAGGACAGTACCTAGGCTACAGGGCCCGGCTTAGCTGATCCAGAAGCAAGAAAGGAGAGCCAGGCTGACGAGAGACTCCATGGTGTCACCAGAGGCTGCTTCTGGACCTTGGACCTCTATATCTGTGAGTAAAATTAATAATAATCTTTTCTTTATAACTCACCCAGCCTGTGGTATTGTGTTATGGTAACAGAATAAAATTTAAAAAAATAATAATGCAACAATAAAAATTAAAAAAAAAAAAAACAGAGAAGCACATGAATGCAGAAGAGTAACAGGAAGAGTCAGCCCATGCAGGTAGTCCTGGGCACACTGCACATATTCCCCACAACGGAAACAAGGCTGAGGTACAGGCGAAGCACAGGCTCAGCCCTACCCTGCCACCCTGAGGAACAGGCTCAGGAACACCACGGAGTCACGTGGCAGAGGTATGTGCCATGCCCAGTCTGTGGAGCTGTGCCACCCAGCTCCCATCCTGGCCACAGCCCTGGTTCACTCTGTCAACCTTCGACAACGTCCCCTGACTTCTCTCCTTTGCAGCTGCCAATTGTGGGGACAAAGAGCAACTGTTTCCTGGGGCTGTTGTGCAGGATGTGTTGATCCATGAAAATTAGCACCTGGCACATTATGTATTTGTCTTCAAAGAACAAAAGCTATTATCATAGAAGAATTAAAAAAAAAAAAAGGATGCATTCTTCACCCACCTGCTTCTCGTGTGGGAAGGAAGAGTCGTGGGAGGAGAGGAGATCTTGAGGGAGTCTCAGAGACCCAAGAGCATCAGCCCATAGGTGCAGGGTGGTCTCTGGACAGCAAGGGGATGAAAGGGAGGCAGCGGGCCCAACTGTCCTTCAGCAAGTCAGTCCTGTAAAGTGCACCCCTGCCGGAGGACCACCAGGGCAATTAGGGTCCAGTGTCTTTGCCAAGGTCACTGAATTGGAGATGAGGAAACGCAACTTTAAGTTCTGTGCTTGGCTTTGGGTGACACCCACACAGCTTATTTACAAAGCAAGGACAGTCCTCGGAATGCAAAGGCCCGGGATGTCTAAGATGTTGCTTTTTGGAGATGATGGCAGTGGCCCCCGCTGACCCGGACATCCTCAAGGGAAAGCCCATTTCAGGACCACGACTAGGGCCCGTGTTTGTTCTCAAGCCTTCCCATGCCACTGTCTCAGAGGGTGTGGGCTACAGACCTGAGCAGAGGAGGGATGGTGAGCTCTGGTATTGATCCACAGAGGTGGGCAGGATGTAGCAGGGACACTGGAATGACCACCAACCAACAAGTTTTTGAGGGTCAAGTGCTGTGGAGTTTCACTGCTGGCCATCAAGAGGGCGGCTCTGAAGGTGGCATGTCTCCCTGGCCCTTAGTGATGAAGGTCTGCTCCCTGCAGTGTGGGATGGAGCGCTGCAAGGGCCACATCCTGCTGCCTGTGAGCAGCCCTCCCTGGGGACCCTCTAGGAGGGTCTGTTCCCTGTGTCACCTGACACAGGATGGGGTCTTCTGCTTTGTGGGGCTGCATGGGCTCCAGCCCTGTGGCTGGGAGCAGGAAGAGCTGCTCCTGAGACGGGGCCAATGCAAGAATCCCGTGCGTTTCTTCTGCCTTTCGGCTTCCAGGGCAGAGACCCCTGGGAGGGGACAACGGTTCACTGGACAGCAAGACCTGCAGGACCTGCAATGACCTTGCACATTTGCTTCAAGTTGCTGAAAACCCAGTGGGAGCCACACCACAAGAGCCTTCCAGGGAAAGGTTTTCGGAGGACCACTGACTCCAGGGTAGAACTGCCCTGGTGACCACGTTTCCATCCGACACCTCTGAGCCAGATGTCAATTTCATGTCCTCCAAAGCCTTCCTGGACCCTCACAGCCTCAGGCCCACGCTGGGAAGTCCTGCGTGTTCTTAGGGATCGTGGTAGATGGAGTGATGTCCTGAAGCCCAGGAAAGACTCAGTGACTAAAGGGACTTTGCAGATGTTGTCAAGTTGAGAGTCACCAGATCGGGGGTGACCCTCGTGTTGGGTGGGCTCAGTGGGGCATAGGGTTCCTTGAAGACAGAGGCAGCAGCAGAGAATAGAAAGTGGGGTGACACGGATGCACCTGGAAGATGGTGAAGGAAGCCCTGGCCAGGGAGCAGGGGCAGCTCCTAGAAGCTGGCCAAGGCCAGAGGCCTTTCCCCGGGGGCCTCCAGGAGGAAGTCGTGCCCCACAAGACTTCAGCTCAGGGAGGCCAGTCCAGGCTCCTGACCTCCAGAACTGTCAGTAAGAGAGAAGGAGGGCGCGCTTCCTAAAGCCACTAAGCCAGTGGGGTTGGTGACAGCAGCCACAAGAAAGAGACGGAGGTATCTGCAGGTGCGCGGCCAGGCTGGCATGGACCCCACAGTGACCCTCCCTCAAGGTGTGGAAAGTGACAACCTCCTCCTCTCGAAAGTGGGGCAAGAGTCACTATTCTGAGTTATTTTAACCATTGTCACCCTTAAAACCATGCCCAGCACCTGCCAGGGAGGAGGTGAAAGTCAGGAGATGAGCATCTCTGTTCACTCCTTCCCGTCGCAAAGGAGACATGGCCCAGATAGTGGCAGGAAGGGACTCTGCTCAGCTCTACAGGGGGACGTGATTGTCACGGTAGTCTCCACTCCAGAATTTCTTGTGCCTGAATGACTCCTATCTAATTATAGAAGGTGGGTGGGCAGGGAGACCTCATATTGCCCCCAGAAAGAAGAAACATGCTGAAATTAATGCACATGATAAATATGTGTCCCTGGGAATCGCAGCAAACAGCTCCGTGTGTGGAGATGATGTCCTCTGCAGCCCTGCAAGCTGTCCAGGCGTCTAGCATGGGTAAGTGAGGGGTCAGGGCTCTCTCGGGTGTTGACCTTGGCCTGCAGGACCTGGAGAGTGAGTACCCCTCGGCCTCTGTGTCCTGTGCACTGCCCTGGACTCGCCCAGTCATATCCTATGCAGACAGATGAGTACAAAAGCCCTCTGCCTGGACAGTGGCAAAGTCTCCAGGGCAGTAAGTGGACACAACAGCATCGGCAGGAAAACCACGATATCCTGCACCAGGCCCCCTTCAGAACAGCCCCCGAGGCTGGCAGGCAGCGTGGGGGCAGCTACGTGCCATTTCAAGGAACTTGCTTCTCTGTAAACCATTCCTTGTGTTGGTGCCTTTTCCAGAATCGACAGCCGCCAAGGCAGACCTGGCCCTTGGTACAGGACACCAGCGAGGGGTTACAGAGCTCGGGGAGTGATGGGTCCCCTGGCCTTGACACCTCTCGGATTGCCCGTCCTATATCCGTGGTCCACACGTCCTCTGGCTTGCTGCTGGGGCTGAGGGAGTAGGATACCCAGCTCCAAGCCCAAAGGCATGGCTCCAACCCTGACTCTCACGTTCTCTTCATTTCAAATGGAAAGCACCACGGCACCCTCTCACAGGGCCGGTAAATTAAATGAGATAATGTCTCAGTCCCAGGTTGAGGACAGGGTCAGGCTCATGAATAAGGGCTCTTAAGGGTCAGCCATTAGCATTATCATAAAGAATATTCTCCAATTTATTCCTGCCTGGAGCTCCCAGGGAGTTGGGAGGAACCAACTTCCAAAGGGCACAAGTGACATACGGAGCTCACCTGTGTGGGTGCAGAGCTCTGCTGTGGCTTTGTCCCTTCCAGCGTGCAAACTGACCCACCCAGTGGGTGAGGACCCTAGGGAAGCTGTGTGGTGACAGGCACGACTCTGAGGAGGTCTCTCAGGGACCTTTGCCCAGGACCTGGGCCATAAGACAAGCTACAACCAGGCAGAAGTTCCCCAGGACCCCTTTCAGAGAGGTCAACAAGCCCCTTGCAGGCAGCTGATCTTATAAAGGCCCTGGGCAACCAAAGGCATCAACCGTCCAACTCAAGAAGCCGAGCAAAGGGAGCCCAGGGTCACCTCCTGGAGAGGGAACGGGGAGGCAGGTCCAGCCCAGCAAGGCCTCTAGACACGGGCTCTGTGTCTCAACTGCACTGGGCAGCCACCCGAGGGCTCGGACCTGGAGACAGGTGGGAAGGTCAGAGGGAAGGGCTGGGAGGAGCCTGGAGCAAACCTGGGGTCCCAGGAGGACAACAATAAGGAGCAAGACCACGTGTGCCAGCCCGGGGAGGAACTGGAGATGGGAAGGTGTCATCGGACCCAAAATACATCAGGGAGAGCTGAGGACGTGGAAGGGTGTGGGGTGGGTGGTGGGCAGTGGGCAGTGGGTGGCTCTGGACAAGGAATTTCTTCTCCTCAGTAAAGAAACACCAGTTTTACACACACTAAGCTGTGCTTGGGGGAAAGAGATGGCACCAGGTGCGCAAGCCTCTCTTACGACTCCGGAGCCCCAGGTATGTGGTGAGGGGGGCGAGCTGTTGCCTGTTCTCCAGGAACCAAGCGTGGGCTGGGCCATGCAGGATGTCCACCTGCCCCACTAGGCGCCCGTCCCTTCACTCTCCCACCTGGAGTGCTCTCCTTCCACCTCGCTCAGGACCACCGACTCTGCTCTGCTCCTACACCTCCCAGTCCCCAGGGCTCCACGTTTCCCCCAAAGCCACCAATGCCACTTCTCCCCACACGGCGCCTCGGCATCTGCCTGCTCCCTGCGGGGTCAGAGTGACTGTGAGTGACTGTCCTCCAGGAACTCTAGGAGGCTGCGGCTGACCCAGCGTGGGCCTGGGCACCTTCCTTCCCCCGGCCTACAGCAGGCTCCCAGGGGTCTATGCAGCCATGCCAGGGCCCCTCAGGAGGGTGCGCCACCCACCACTTCTCACTGTCACAGGTTTTCATACACATGCACACACGCACATGCATACATACGCACGTGCACACGCACACGCACGCGCACACGCACACACGCACACGCACACATACATCCCTCCCTGCTCCGTTTTCCTACACAGCACATAAGGCCACCTGACAGACTGTGTAGACAGGTGCGTCCTCCGTGTACACGTCTGACCCCTCCTTACAACGTCACCCAATGACGGTAGGAGCCCCAGTGCCTGCCCCGCACCTGTACAGGGGCTCAGCCAGTGGCACCTACTGGTGAACAGAGGCCTGTCCTGAAGGAGCAGCTGCAGTGGTGGAGGCCAGGAGGCTCCCCAGGCACCGGAGCATCGAACAGAGTGGGGCCGCAGGTCCACCAGGCCTAAAGAGAGGGTGAGGATTTGCCAGTGGTCAGAGGGAAGGTCCCCTGTGAGGGGTGAGGAGGATCAAGAGCAGGAGGACAGCCCGGGGTCTGCTCTGAACCACGGCAATCCCAAGCCAGTCGGGAGAGCACTGCGGGGGTCAGCTAGGTGGTGACGGTGACCACGCAGGCTCTGACAACTCCCAAAACTGGAGGGTGCACAGGGAGCCCTGGGAACCTGAGCTCATGGCCTGGGGCTGGCAATGTGGACAGGGACAGGGCTGAGTGACAGCAGCAGGGCTCGCAGGGGCATAGAGTGAGCCCAGCTTGAGCTAAGGGATCTGGTGACTTTTCCACCATGATGTCCAGTGTGACCTGGAAAGGGGGCCCCAGGGCTCAGGGGCTGGCTGGCCCTGCTATGGTTGGCATCTGAAGCCAAGGCCCAGGTGAGAAAGGCTTGGTCCCCAGCGTGGCACCGTTGGGAGGTAGCAGAACCTTAGAAGGTGGGCCCTGGTGAGAGAAGGTTAGGTTCATGGGGTGTGCCCTTGAAGGGAGCTGGGGGATGCCCACCCCTTCCTCTTCTCACTTATGACCACCTCGAGGTGAGCAACTAGCTCCGCGCTCTCCCACTGTGACGGGCTGTCATAAGCCACAAACAACGGGGACAACCAGGCATGAACCTGAATAAACCTTTCCTCCTTATCAGGCGGTTATATCGGGCATTTCGTCACAGGCCTGGAACGCTGACTCACACCTGATGAGGAACACAGAGTATGAGAAGCCACCAAGGCCTCCAGAGGGCTGCAAGCCACACTCTGCCCTGGAGGGTGGCAGAGGAGCACCTTCTCCTTCGGTGCCACTCAGAGGATATGAATATGGACAGGTGTTCTTGGCGAGACTAGGAGACAAAAGTGGGTCCTTCACCAGGGGAGTTTAGAAGCTGACTCTTCCCCGAACTCTTGATCTGCTGTCTGTGCCTTCAAGCACCTGCCGAACTCAGGCTTTCCACTGATGACTCTAGGCTAAGGAGAGACACTGATGAGGGGCTAAGGAGGGAGACAGAGAGGGGGACAGCAGCAGACAGGAGGCAGGAAGAGTGCAGGATGCCCGTCTAGGTGGCCGTCATTACTGCCCCACTATTACGACTGTACTGATCTTATCTCTGGGAGTGTTGGCACGCTGGTTAATCTTCTCCGAGTGCCCTCACACACACACAGCTCAGTCCAGCCGTAAATGACGCCTCTTGTGCAGAGATGGCAGAGCCCAAGCTCACCCCTCGGAGTCCAGAGCCTGCGTCCTCATGGGAGCTGCATGCAGGGCCTCACACTGACCCATGGACATGGGCTCTGACCCTAACCACAGACAGCACAGCTGCTGGGCAGCGGCACCAACAGAAGCCCACGTCAGGTGGGCACGGGCAAGCCTCCAAGTTTCTATTGATCACAGGTCTGAGAGACTCTCCCTTCCTAGAGTCTGAGCTTCCTCCATGCAGACAGCTTGTGAGCCTGACTCAGTGTTTGCAGGTGCTCAGGGACCTCCTGCTTACACGGGGTTGTCACTTGCTCACAAAGTCAGCTTGAGGCTACTTTGCAACCTACTTTTGCCTTTTCTTATTTCCCTTCCTCAGTGCACTGGTCAAGTTGAGGCCAAGAGGAGTGAAGTGGCCTCCTGCCCCTGCTCCCATCTTGGACAGAGTGTGCTATCTGTCACCACGAGGACCAGGGCTGCTGCCCTTCAGGTTATGCCCTTCCGCGTGTTGAGAAGGGCCCTCTCTCCTGCTCTGGGAGGCCCGTGCTCACAGCCGCTATTCCGGGTATCAGCCCAGGACCCTGCCTTGACCTGTGGGTGAGGTCTGAAGACCCCCAGCCAAGGCTACGGTGTTCCCTGTCACCCTGGTGATCTGCTGCAGAGAACTGCCACCTTCCCGTGTTGAATGCGGGCCTGAAGAGGCCCGGTCTGAGCGGTTGAGCAGGTTTGAGACCACTCCCAACACCAGCAGGGCTACCATTGCTCGGTCTTTGAGGACCAGTCCATCAGCTGTAGCGTGGATTGGTCCAGTCTGGCTTCCAGAAGCACCCGCCTCCTGGCTGGGAGAAGGGGCCTTACTTGACATTTCCACCAAGACTGCATCCAAAGGAGGCAGGGTGGTCCCCACAGCAGCTTTGGCAAGAGGGTGTTGGAAGAAGGGGGCTCGATGGCTGTTAGAGAAAGTCACGGACGTCCACTCTCTTGTGCTAACAACATGGTGTGTAAGTTTCAGAACCACAGGGCAGAGGTAACAGGGCCACTGAGGGCAGGTAAAGTGAACCACCACCTTCCAAAAACCTGGAGGCCTTGTTTAAACATGAGAGTCTCTGTAAACCCAGCTGCACCAGGGCTGCGACTGGAGGTCAAGTACAGCACCCCCTCTGGTTCCCTCGAAGCTCACAATCCAATGTCCTGGGGCCCTGCTTCCACCATCCATGGGAACAGAGCCCAAGGGGTTGCAGGGTCAGGAAAGTCACACCCACAGTGTGACATGTGGAATCCTTTGTGCATTACACAGAAAGTGTCTCTGCCTAAACTTAATCCAACGGACTGAGGTAGGAGTCGTCATGCACAGGTCTTCCAACTCTCTCCAACTCACGGAGAGATTCCAGTGAAAACGGTTCCTACCAAGCCCTGGACTCTCACAAGGCAGTAGGCACGTTTATTCCCATAATTTAGAGGGTTTTTAAAAAATTCCCTGAAAATAAGGGTGGACAGACAAGTTCATTAAAAGGAGACACTGGAAACCAGGCACTTAAACGCCATCCATTCCAGTGGAAGGAAATGGAAACGCACGTTCCCAGCTCCTGACATAAGAAACATCTGCCCACTCAGCAGCTGCAATGAGGCTCCTGCACGGCGCCCCACATGGGTGGGTCGGGGATTCCTCTCAAGACCATGCAAGGTCCCCCTGCAATTCTTCGTGCACAGGGAAGCCAAAACCTTTCATTTTTATTCCTCCTCCCGAGGACTCTGCTGCCCCCTGATGTGCCCCAGTCTCAAACGCCCCTCACTTCACAGAGCAAATTTCAAGGACAAAAGCAAATGCTGGACTTCTGGTATTTAAAAGTCGAAGGCCACCCAGGCTCACATGAGAGATTTCAAAACCATGTGCATCATCCCAACTTTGGAGACGGTCCAAGGCTCTCCACATCCTCAGGCTTCCAACAGGCAGATTCAACCAAACCCCAATCAAAAATATTTGGGGAGAAAATTTCCAGGAATTTCTAAAAAGCAGAACTTGAATTCCTATAACGCTGAATCTACAGTATGAGGCGCTGGCGGGAAGATGCCCCTACCCTCCTTGCCACGGGTCCTCGGCCCCCTCGGCACCCCTTCAAGCCTCCTCCTGATGGTAACTGTGTGAGCGTGGACAGATTCTTCCTCCTATCAGAGCACACCCACTATTTACACAGCATTCGCCTTGTTTCAGGTATTATAAGTCATCCAGAGATGACTCATGTACGTGGGAGGGACGATGTGTGTAGGTTTCATGCAAATACCACGCCATTTTTTGGACACGGATTTTGGTACCCACAGGAGGATCCTAGACCCCACCCTCTGGGGGTACTGTGGATGACTGTAATTCTCTGGAGGGAGGAAGAGGAAGAAATGGGAAAAGAATAAGAAAAGTCAATGCCGGAAAGAGCAACTGGGAAGGGGCAGCTCCCCAGCCTGCTCACCCAGCAACCTCCACGGGAAGTTTGGGCAGAGAAGAGACAGAATCTTCCCTCCTTGCCACCAACCTGGATGTGCTGGGAGCCCCAGAGCAGCACCTGTGCCCTAAATTTTCATGGAGAATCTAAGGACTCAAATCCTATCTGAGTGCCCCCATTCCACCATGGTGGGAAACGGTCGGTACATCCCGCTGCCAAGTCAGGAACTGTGAGAAACACAGGCAACGCCCCTCCGAGCCCCGAGGCCCCTGAGGAAGAAAGGAGAGCTGTTGACCAGAGAGCTGCTGTTCTGATGGGGCCTGGTGAGGAGACCACGGGGCAAGGAGGTCTGGACCACTCAGCTGGGCAGCTGAGAAGACGGGCCCCAGAAGATGCTGGGTGCACAGTGGCCACAGCTGAGGTCCACCTAGAGCAAAGCAAAGGAGGCATTGTCCCCTGAGCTGAGGCCAGACACCTCCCAAGGTACCCCAGGGGAAAAAGAGGTGGCCAAAAGTCCCAAAAGACTAAAGCACTTGCCTACTTAAGTGGCCTGCATCATCACAGGGACAGCCACTCTGCCCTGGATGGCAGCTGGTCTGCACCAAGACTTAGAGAGGCATTTTAGCTGTGCTTGTGTGGGGACCAGAGGCTGCGTGTGATGTGTTTAGGAAGTGAGCAAAATGAGTTGGGAATGCTTCCACCCCAGGGCACAGTCACCTGGAGCCATTTTCCTGGAGCGATAGCATCCAGGAAGAAATTCTAACTTGAACTTGACAACACGGGTGACTCCGGTCCTCCAGGCTAATCTGGAGCAGGCTCCACCGAGGAGGATGCCGTAACTATCTCAGCGATCACCTGGGCTGGACTTGAGCTCTGGCTTGGGGTCGCGCACAGGGAAGCCACGTGCTCACTAGCAGTCACGGCTCAACATCCCGCGGATGGCAGCCAGGTTGCTGCAGACCCAGCAGGCTCCATCCAACTTTCCTCTAGCACTGGCTCTCACATACCCCGCTCCGCAAAGTCTCTGAGCAGCCTTGGCACCGTTCTGGGCCCCTCATTCATAAAAGGCACAACAGGGGTCAACACATGTTCAAGTTGCACTTTGGTAAAAATCATGCTGTTACACTTTCGAAAATTAGACTCTGACACCCCCCTGGGGGACGTTTCCAGGCCAGTCTGTGGTAGGACCAGCTGCTAGGAGGGCTGCCCTGGGCCCACCAGGGCTGGCAGAGCCAGGAGCAGGAGCCCCACATGACCAACACACTTGGACGGTTTCAGAGGTCAAGAAAGTGCGTTGCAGTCATCAACACTCACGGTTTACCTCCAAGTATTAGTTATCTTCTGCCTTTTAGCAGGGAGAAAAAGGAGCAGACTGTTTCTCTAGCACCCTGTCGTTAGCTTATGAGTTTGGATTTAAAAAAAAAAAAGAGAGTCAGGACCCAGTGCATTGTTCTCAGGACCCCATCCTGCCTGCCTGGTGCCCCCCGAACATGGGGGAAATTCCACAGCATACCTAGACTCACCCACTGAGGGAGACGCAGGGGGCATAGGCAGCCAGGGCCGGGGCCAGACCAGAGTTGGGCAGGGAGAACACAGGAGCAGGGGAGGGGCTCTGGTGTGCTTGGCTTCCTGGTTGGCAAAAGTGCCCGTGGACACAAGTGGGGACCTGTCACACAGACACTTCTGTAAATGGGGGACCCAATGGAAAAACTAAGACAGATGCATGGACCAGGAGACCAACCAAAAATAGTGAGGAGCACGGGGACAGGGGGAGATGAGAGGAGGAAATTCCAGAGACCACAAAAAGAACAGGCCAGGACTCCCCTGGGGACTCCGGCTCCGGTCCCCTGCTCCTCAGAGAAGTCTGTCTCTGTGTCTGTCACTTTGCCCTGAGCCTGCTGCTTGCCTGCTGTCCTGCGTCCTGCTCTTCACTCCTTTGCTGAACGGAGACTTCAAACCCAGCACCCCTGGACGGTAACACTATGACCCCAAATACCCTAATTTGCAGTCTGACTACAATCAAGAACAAGCACTGCATGTGTCCATCTGCACAGGTTTATGTCACTCAGCATAGTGACAGCTTTGGCAGGATCCCAGACACGTGTGGTCTCTCACATAGACTCACGAAGGCAGAGAGTGGGAGGCAGCCGGAGCCGCAGTCCTCAGGGGTCCAGAGTCTGTGTGCAGAATGTGAGCTCTGCCACCCGTCCTGGTGCCCACGGTCAATACCAGGCACTGTCCATCTGGAGACCCGATGGTGCTCACGTCTCATGCCAGGGGTCCTTGCCCCAAAAAATCAAAAACAAACCCCAGCGGGGCAAATCAACCCAAGGAGTATTAGTCAATGTTAACAAGGAAGAAAATTCTAACACCTGCTAAACCTGGGTGAGCCTTGAGGGCATGATCCTCAGTGAAAGGAGCCAGTCTCACAGGGACCCACACTGCGCGGCAGCCCCTTCCCTATGCGAGATCCCCGAAGGGTTCAAAGTCACACAGAGAAACCGTGGTCCGCAGAGCCAGGCTGGGGAGGGGCACCAAATGCTGCAGTTTGCAGGCCGGAGACCAAACTGCTGCGGGAGTCGGGTCGCACATTGTGAGTATCCTCAATGCCAGGGTACACGCCCTGAGGAATGGTCCAGAGGGGGACTTTTGCTAAATTTGTTTTGCCACAATTAAACACGAAACTTTAAAAAGAAAAAAAAAAAAAACAGAGAACACATGCTCTAAGGGTAACTCCATTCAGTGTGAGAATAAATACCCTCTAGCCTGCTCGTCACCTGTCAGCTACCCAGTGCAGCTGTGCCCACAGCCAGCCACTCAGCTACGTAGGCTCTGCCCCTCCCTCTACGGGGCTGAAAGCCAGGCAGGGCAGTTTCCTCTCCTGTTGGAGGTCAGTGTCTCTCCCTCTCTGGGCCCAGCTCTACCACTTGTCCACCCAGCTATTCCTCCACTGGGTCCCACGATTGCAGACATGAGTTCAAAAGTAAAAGTCTGGTGCAGTCATTACGAAAACAAGGAGCAGAGCCCCCTCCTATGTTGTATCCAATCCATCCTTTGTGAGGATAAAACAGCCTTAAAGTTTTAACACCAGAAACGAGCTTAAGATGCTGAGACTGTCATCGTTTCCAACGTTAACAGCACCAGCACCGTGGGACGATGGAACCCCGGTATGAAGGAGTAACCCACTGGGAAGTGTCTTCCCTCGTTTGAATTGGACGCCTTTAGAGGGCTCTTTGCTCAAAGGTTGCCAAGTTTGTTCTGACGAGGTGTGTGTGTGGCTTCAAATGCCATCTATATGCCAGTGACTCAAAAATTCAGATCCTCAGCCAAAATCCTGCCACCGAGCTCCAGACCCTTGGATCTTGCTGCCTACGTGCCAGCTCCACGTGGACGTCTTGCCGGCTTCCCAAGGCCACCCATGAGCCGCACCTGCTCCTTCTCCAGTGTTCACTTAGTCGAGGGTGGAAATCTGGGACTCTTCCCGGCCGCCCCCTTTCCTCTCAACAGTGGGGTCCATCCACTGCTGAGCCAGCCCTCTTCCATCTGCCTGCTCCTCCCCGCACTGCCCAGGTCACCTCTCGGTGTCCCTCCGGGTCCTCCTGGAAACTGTTCAATGCAACAGTGAATTTTTGTTTCTTCTAATTGCAAATACAGTTGTGTCTGCTCTGCTGGGAAGCCCTCGAAAACATTCAGCTTCCCCAGTTTGGAAGAAATCCAAAAAGCATTCATTGGACCCTGATGACCTTCCATACGCCTCTCACTCAGCCTTCCGCAGTCCACCATGTCATTTTGACTCATTTCTCTTTCCAGTGACACCCAGCCCCTTCCTACCCCAGACCTTTTGCACATGCTATTTCTGGGCCTGCTGCGACATTTCACCTCCCTCTTCAATTCACAGGATTCCTACTCTTTCCCTAAGACTCCGTGTACAGGGACTTTCTTCAGGGAGAGGGTCCCCTTTCCTCAAGACTGGAGCAGATTCCGCTCTCCTAAGCTTTAAGGCAATTTTGACTGTTCCTTAATACAGTTGAAATGAATTATTAATGCACATTTCTAACTGGATATCTGTTTCCAGTAGTGGAATAAAGTCATGGAGAGTGTCGACGTTTCTATCCCATCTGCATACCCAGAGCAACCTAGGTGCCTGCAGTGGACGCTCCTGGTAGGTGTCAGCCGTCAGTGAGGGGAGGCACATCTGTGCAGTGTGTCCCTGGTGGTGCTGCACACACTTGGCAGCACCTGTTTAAAACTCTTCCAACCTATTTTCTAGAGAGGTCCAGAATTAAAGCAGTGGGGTGCCCATGCCTTGGGCTTCTACCTACTTTTGTAGGATACTTCTTTAACTCAAACCAGTACCACTCGAGTCCCTGGCTGCAGGACCACGGAGGAGAGGCACCAAGTCCACAGACTACACACTGAGCAGCAGGGGACGGTCAGGCCTCAGCAACCCTCAGCTCTGTGCTCCTTCCTGAACTCTAGCCCTGAGCTCCGTCACCACAGGGTGACTGTGGACAAAACAACGAAACCAATTTGCTGCAGTTTGTCCCCAGTCTCCTTTACAGGCTGTTGATAGAAGTGACAACGAACACACTCCTGGTGGGCAGAGCTGCCTCGGAGATCCCAGTGCCCTTGAATAGCCACTGGCAGCAGGCTCTGCTCTCAGAGTATGAGACCTGGGCTGGGCCAGGCCCTGGACCTCTGTGTGGACCTGGGCAGGTGCTCACCTGCAGAAGGAGACCCTACAGCGCCTTGCTCGTTCAGCAGACAGGGTGTGGACGTCACAGTCCAAGACATGCCTGTAATTCAACAAACCGTGGCTATGCACTTATCAGATCCACATCCAGGAAGCTGTCCTACGGGGAGAGCTGGAGGTAGGCGATGTCCATGTGCACCAGGGAGACTCCTGACACCCTTGGCAGCAGATACACCTCTAAAGTGGCCCTTCTCAGTGGGTAAAGCATCATGAGAATACACGGAAGACCACACCGTCCACCTCCCAGCATAGGTCTCAGGAGTTAGTGTGGCTGCCGCCTCTACCAGGTCCACCTTTTGGAATCTCAGCAAGTTGACCTTTTCCGGTGCCCCCCCTCAGATTAGGTGAGGTCATGTGACGAGTTTCAGTTAATGAAATGGATAGGGGTGGTAAGAGCCGCCTCCTCTCTAGCCCTTGAAATTGTCTACCTGTGACTCTTTCACGTTTCCCTCCCATGCTGACCTCAGAAGCCACCTGCTCTCAATGAAGACCACACAACCCATGCAGCCCAGACAGACACAGGGTCCGCGCTCAGAGGAATTCCTCTCCAGAGTCCCCACCAGGAACTTACACACAAAACGTGCATGATCAAGACATTCACGTTTGAGGCATGAAGCTACAAATATTGGGGTTTATTTGTGACTGCAGCACAACCTGACCTATACTGACTAAAGTCACATCAAAATGCTCAGATTAAGACGGCCAATGAGTAAGTAGTTACGATGCCAGATAACTAAAAAGCCACAATCAACATTTAACAAGAGACAGAACAGTGTTCCCCAAAATGGTAGCCCTTGCTGCATCTGACTCGTGAAACACCAAGTGAATCCTCTCTTAGTTTTTGTAGATCATAGCAATTGTTTCTCATGCTTTCACAAGCAAATCATATTTAATTTCAAAGTAAATTTTAAAAGTAATAAAAACACATAAAGTCAGACCCAGCCAAAGCCACCCTGGAGTCTGAGCTTCTGGCCCTGAAGCCATGTCACTGTGCTGTTGGTTGTACCCTGGAGAGCCCTGCAGGGGACATGATTATGGGGTGGGGGAAAATAGACTCTGTGAATACAGGATCAGTCTGTACCTGACGCCCACCCAGCTCTAATGTTTCCATTATGTGTACCAACAAATTCCTTCTCCTACGCCCATTTGAGTTTTCTGTTATTTGCAAACAAAACATCCCGAAGGTCTGAATAGATGTGATGGCCTGTGGTAGTTCAGAACCGGGTTCCCAGGCCTGTTGGAAGCAGGAGCTGGGGACGTTTGCTAAGTTAAGAAGGGTACACTGCCTGGTTGTTTACTTTTTGAATGAACTGGTACTTTTCCAAAAGATCGTTTTTAACCCCCGAAGGGGGCCATATTGTAGCATCTGTCCCTCAGGCAGAGTGTCATTCTGTGATAGCTAAAGTACCTGTGTGGAGGGGTGATTTGGCTCTGCCTTCCTCCCCCACCGCAGCCGCAGCGCCTGGCTGTACTAAGTGCAGCATTAGCATCCTGCCTCAGGAGCAGGCAGGTGACACAGACAGTACTGATGGTTCCAGATGCATCATCAAAGCTGCACACTCCAGGGGCTTTCTGTCACGCCTAACTTCTCCTGACATGGAGCCTGGCCCCATTCGCCGGAGCCAGCCCGTCTGTTTCTGAGCCTTTAGCCATTTATTGTGCAAATCAACTGTTTTATCCCTGTTTGGGGAGATGGATTGAAAGCTGTTGTCACCAGAGCAGTTCCATGCGGCAAGCAGCTGAGCGAACTGTGCGCTATGCTTTTTGTGACACCCGAGCACGTACGCGGGGTGGGTGGAAATACATCCCCTGAACTCCACCACGGTTCTGCCCACACCTTGTTGGAATGTGCAGAGGTACAGCCGCTAGCGCCCATCACGGGGCTCGCAGCTGCAGCACGCACATGGAAGAAGAGGCAGGTGTCTGGGCTCTGACCAGAGGTTGCAACCGTCCAGCATTAGCGAGAGCCTGACGATGGCTTTTTTATTGACTGTATTAGATTTCGACTTCTAAACCTTGAGGGACCATAGGGAAGACCGCAGATCTCTGGCTTTTCTTCTTAACATAGAAACGTCAACCACTTTAGGCTCCGTACCGACACCGTGAGGCCAGCCCCACCTCCAGGCTGCCTGAGCGGCTTGCCCACACCTGGGGTAGCTGCCCTGCTGCTCCTCCCTGGACAGCGCCCTCTTTAAAAGCCAGTTCTGCTGCACTTCTGCTGCCGATGGGAGGTTGAGCCGTGTGCCTGCACAGGAGAGTCCCCCCACACGGCGCTGCCGTTCGTAGAAGTGCACAGCCAACAGGGACCTCACTCCACAGGTGAGCCACAATCCCCCTCCTGCTCCTTCTCCTGTCTTTGCCCCTGAAGACTTGCAGGCACTGAGAAGCCCTGGGGCATCTTCTTGCCTCCCAAGTTCACCTGAGAACTCACCTGCAGGGGCCAGAGAGGCTGAAAAGCAAAGTCACATCGACACGACAGAAACCGTTTACCAGGACCTTCAGGATCACGGGCTTCTCTCCCTGGGGGTCTCCCACAGGATGTCAACAGGCATGCAACAGCCAGTTTCTAAGAAATCACATTACATCCCCAGTGGGACATGGTAATATGTGCGCTCACACGTGTGGGTGTGCACGAGTGTGTGATGTGGTGATGTAGTATGTGCATGTGACAAGGTGACATGGCCTGCATGTGCTGACGTGATGAGCTGCGGTGGCCTCTGCTGGCTCCCCACACCCAGCCCTGTTCGCTCAACTATGGTGAAGTCTCTGTCCCCAAGGGCAGCTATCCTGAGCAGCCCAGGGCTGCAGTCTTGGGTCTCCGTGGTCATGGGCCCCCTCGTCCTGGCCGGTGATGGCCTATAGCTGGCCACGTGCCCTGATTCAGCCTGCAGGGATCCTTTGTGCTCCAAGGGGAAAGGGCACATCGTCAGGCTCCAGATTATGAGGAAGCAATTTCACGACGCTGAAAGTCAAGGTAATTGGAAGCCATGCACTAATTCCCCTCTGTAGACACGCAACCCTGCCCTGTCCTGCAGAGGTCCATGGACCTCCACTAATTCCCCTCTGTAGACACGCAACCCTGCCCTGTCCTGCAGAGGTCCATGGACCTCCCACCTCGCTCACCTCTCCCCATTCCAATATCCACATGCACCCATGCTGGCTCCTTAGATTTTCTTCTGAACTGGTTAGAACTGCTCCCTGCTGTCCTCATGAACTCAATCAAATCTTAACACATGCTCATTTCCCAGATTTTTAATTGACAGATAATTGTGCATATCCATGGGATGCAGAGTGATATCTTGATACATGTGGGCATCGTGTGACGATCAGATCAGTGTAACTGGCACAATTCACCTTCCTCGTGGTGGGGAAATCTGAGGCCTTTCCTCCTGCCTCATCCGTGTAAGAAGTCGTTGTGAGCTGTCTTAGCCCACTGGGCCGCGGGATGCTCGGACTTGCTCCCGGCCAGCTGCATTCCAGGGCCCATCCCCATACACCCAGCCTCAGGTGACGATGGCTCTGCTTCTCTGAGATCAACCTCTCAGCGTCCACACGAGGGTGAGGAGCGGTGCTTGTCTTCCTGGGTCCACTTACATCACTGGACGTGATGTCCTCTAGTTCCACCCCTGTCCTGCCAGTGACAGAATTCTGTGCCTTTGATGCCTGGATAGCCTTCTACTGTGGCCAGGTGGCACGTTGCATTTACAGTCCCCCCTCAGTGGCTTCACTGATCACTAGGGAATGCAAGTCAAAGCCACAGTGAGATGTCACTGGGAGGTAAGGGCGAGGCCACACACATGAGGGGTCATGTGCTCAGCCGCCAGGAGCCCATGCGTCTCTGGAGGGGCACTGGGGATCTGCCCAGGAAGGCAGTCACCAAGGAGCCTCTAGGGCGCTGGGCCTGGGCTCTCAGAACAGGCAGCAGATCTGCTGAGGACACGGCCGACGTCCTGTGCTGGCCACACAGCTGGCTGGACACACACTGTCCTTGGTCAGCAAGGAAATTGAACGCAGAGCCAGTGAGTCATCCTCTCAGGGTTAATTCAGGGCCCTCACATCTCACTGTGACCCGAGGCCCCCAGGACACCACCTGCCCTGCTCCTTGGGCAGGGCACTAATGTGTGGTTGCCCCACCCAGGACACGGACTATGGCATTTAGGAACGTGGCGCTCATAAAGGACAGCTTTGCTCTGGCTCTCCAGGTCCCCAGTCAGATGGCGGGGCCTCGCTCTTATGAGGACTGCTCCTGAGATGCAGCACAGGGTGGTGCTGGGAACTGGGCTCCGAGGCTGCCTGCTGGGTGGCTGGGTCAGCTTACGGCTCTGCTCCTCAATGCCCTCGTCTTGGAAGTGGGGAAAGCTGCCTGCCTTCCGCAGGGGCTTTCCATGTCAACCATGTCCCCTGATAACACACACTACTGGTCTGATGGCACCGGGTGTGACAGGAGGCAGGGAGCCGGCAATGATGGTGTAGTGTTGGCACTGTCCCTAGGGTGGCGGTTCATCCTGCCACACTCACTGGCCTATTGCAAAACGAGGCCAAATACCTGCTTCAGCATCATTTCAAGAGCTTGTTATGCCACTGTCACTAGCTTCCTGATACCAAGAGATCTCAAGAGCAAGAAGAAAGGCAAATTCCTCTGTGATCCCTGGTACTCAGCACCATACCCAGAGCACTGCCCCAGGGTGACCCCACGGGCAAAAAGTTTCCTCCGGCTCCACGTGCAGCGTGTAGGAATCAGGGTGAACCTGTCAATCACAGTCACACTCAGGCCACCTCGAAGTACAGCGGAGCTCTCCACACGGGGTGAACCTGACCTCAGCCATCTGCTCAACTCTACGGGTGGGACGATCCTCATTCTGTAGACTAGGAAATGGAGCCACAGGAACTTAACCCACCTGCGTGACAAACGTCCAAGGTCCCTCCTGAAGGCAGAGTTTCTACCAGCAGCAGCTAGGGAGAGCCTGTCTGAAATGGGCACCTACAACCCCCTGGACTGTGTTTAATAGGTATACCGGCCTTGCGCCGTGTGACCGTTCCCAGGATCTGCCGAGTGATTTCACGCCCATACAATTTACAACTGTTAGCACAGGCATCAAGAATTCAATTTGTCTAATCTGAGATTTTTACAGTAAGGAAGGATAACCTTCCTGAGAAAACAAACTGTCATTTTTTTTTCCATGTAATTAATTGGATTCCATCTATAGCATGGAGCTTGGGGCTTTTCTTTGCGGGGGAAAAAAACAAGTCAGTGGCTCGTAGAGGAGACCGCGCTGCATATTTTAAGCCGACTCAATGTACACTTTCATTCCGGCCTCTACATCCCACTGCCCTGGCGGAAAGGGCTCCCAACAACAGCGTCACTTTTGCATCTGGGCTCTCCAGAGCCATAAATCCAGGGCCCCATCTGCGGAGACGCCTGGACGCACGGCTCTCCCGCCCATGCCTGGCGACAGGCCCATGAGCCGTTGCCTGTGCCGCTGTTTTGCTGTTGCCCCTGATAACAGAGGGCAGATGTCCCTGAGAGCTGCACAAGAGGTGCCGGGCACATTCCTCCTGAAGGGGACCATGGAAGGGCTGGAGAGGTGCAGCCCTGGTGCCACGGTGCACACTCTCCCAGGGCCCAGGGCCCTGCCAGGGCGGAAGTGACTCGCGTGAAGCTGGGCGTCTCTGGGGCTACCCTCTGCCTCATTCATCTCTCTCAGCACCTCCGAAGAGCGGAGGGGACACAGGCACTGACAGAGCTCACAAGATTCATTGCCGATCCCCGGGGGAAGGAAGAAGTAGGAACAGGACTCTTTTCATCTCCATGGGGCGGAGAAGCGGGAGGAAGCCAGGGGTCTGTGAGAGCAAACAGGGGATGGGGGGCGTAGGCTGCTCCTCTGGACACGGGCCACTTCCACACTCATGCATCTCAGAGACAAGCGTCCTCTGGGCCGAGTTAGCCCACTCCTGGGGGATCTGTCTTCATGGAATAAAAAAGGTATGGTCATCACCAAATCCAGCATCCCACCTGGAAAGCCTCCGGTGTGCCACAGGACGGATCCCCAGGGTGGTGGGCTCGGAACAGACCTCCTCAGAGGAGAGATGGGAATTGAGGGCTGTGAGTGGGGATGTGGATGGAGCAGAAGGTTCTAGGCACAGAAAGAGCTGGTGCAAAGGCCCTGAGGTGGAGACAACTGACTTCTTCCTGCCACATGAAGATGGTTCCCGTGGCTGCAGGGTACAAACCTAAAGCTGTTCCCCTAAAGCAGGTCAGAGCACAATCAGCTCGACCAAGGAAGGACGATCAGAAGCCTTCAGCCATCTGAATGCCGAAACTGCTAAGAGGTGACAGATGTGGGCAAGTCAGAGAGGAAAAGGGAAAAGCCGGCTCGGCCTCCAGAGGCAGCCTCTCGGCAGGGCAGCTGAGTGATCGCTGAGCCTCGGTTTCCCCACCTGAAGAATGGGGCAGGAACAGCACTCCAGCAGAGAGCTCTGGGGACGGACGATGCGGATGCCTAGGGTGGAGGAGGTGCAGGGCCGGGCGGGCAGGGGAAGGCTGCTGCGGCCAGTCGGATGCTCTCGGGGGAGGCACAGACGTGGCGCACAGCTTCCTTTCTCCAAGCACTTTGTGTAAAAAACAACCCAAAGTGCAGTCTCCGTGAGCACCTCGACCTGACCACAGAAGCCAAGCCACCTGCCCTGGAGAGGGCCACTCCCAGCTGCCGAGATCGAAGGCGTGGCCTCTGATTCTGACCATTATCTGTGGGTTCCAGGGACCCTCCGTCTTCACCACCCTCCGGGCCCACTCGGCTGCGCCCAGGGCCTCAAGAACAACCACCACCTAAAATCCACTGTGGGGGCCCAAGGTCAAGGCAGCGAGAGACGCGCACTCACAAGCAGCTGGTAGGTGTGCACATCTGGTGCTCAGAGAACCAGGTGGGAAGATACCAGCGGCCCGAGGCACCTCTTAGACCCTGCAGAGGCTCACGCAGAGCCCTGCGGGCTGGCTGGTCTGGCTGCAGGATCATCAGGGCTGTCCCACTTCTGTATCCATTAGCATTTCTGTGAGGGAAATGGAGGCCGATTAACAAAGGAATGGGGAGTGGCCAGCACAGGCCGGTTAGCAGAGGGGGACCAGGGAGAGCACCAGCTACAGCAGCAGGTCACACAGGCCACACAGGTATGAAGGAACCCGCTCACACACAGCCGCACAATTCCACAGTCGGGTTCTGGTGAGAGGGTGAGCCATCTGCCTGGCTCAGCCTGAGCCCTCATCACCTGCAGCCCACACGGCAGCCCTCAGAACCGTTCCAAAGCCTTTCTCCCATCACGACTCCCCCAGGTTCTTTCTCACCCACCCATCAGGCATCCGATGGCCTGTCTGGAAAGTGCCCATCCCTCCACCTGCCTGCCCACCTGCCCAGGTGCCCACCTTTTTGGTGGTCAGTGCCCTTGTCTAAGAAGCTTCCACAGCGAAAAACGAAACTTCTCCTCTTTCTTGGTAAGAGACCAAGATCCAGCAACTAATGAGCCTTAAAATTGAGCTGTGATGAATCCTGTGCTCGGCTGGTGATTTGAACAGAATAATCCCGGGAAGGCTGGGCAGCAGGATGTGTTGAACCCTTTGCTGGATTAAGGGGACCCTTGGGAAGAAGTGGGTGGGACAGACCTGGTTGCCACACTGTGAGTGGCTAGGCCCCGTCCTCAGTGATCCCAGCCTGCTGATATAAACCCCAGAGTGCATGAGAGCAGGCTCCGGGCCACTGTGTCACCTCTCTGCCAGGTGAATGGTTCAAGGACTATCACCTAAGAGGCACCAGGTGCTGTGAAGGCCTTCAGGAGTCTTGGAGCTATGATTGACAGCCCTCATTTGGATGATATTGATAGTCTCCCACTTCCTCCCACTCTCCCAACCCGTCTCTTGGTTGGCTTTTTCTCAAGGACCGGTGACTAACCTCAGTGGGCCAGTTGTTCACAGGGTATTTCCAAGACCCCAGTGGACACCTGCAACTGCAGACAGAGCCGGCCTGTCGTTTTCCACAGGCCCACAGCACAGCACACAGCACAGTCACTCTGCCCTTCCCTGTTCAGTGTCTAAGGCCTCCTTCACGTGACTGTTCTGCAGTTAGGGTCACTGTTAGTCAAATGAGGGGGACTCGAACAAGGACTGTGATACTGTGAGAGCCACTCTGACAACTGAGACAGCTACAGAGCCCTAACAGGTGGGTAGCTTATACAGGGCAGACACCCTGATCAATGGGATGATTCACACTCCAGGCAGGACAGAGCAGATGATGCAAGCTTTCAAGACACGGCTCAGAATGAAATGCAACTGGAAACTTCTAAATTGTTTGTTTTGGGAATTTTCCACTTAGAATTTTCAGACCATGCCGACTGCAGGGAGCTGGAAGAGCAGAAATCAAAAGTGGGGATGAGGGAGGACCACTATCCCCCAAAGGAAGGACATTCTCCCCATATTCCTTCTGCACCATAGAAAAAGGACAGCCCTGCCTTGCTGCCTGGATTTCATTAGCTATTTTGTGTTTAAAAAAAAAATGCTTAATCCCTTTTTTTCAAGCAGCAGCATACTTGGTGATAAACATATTTAAATTGGATACTTAAGAAGCAAAAGACTGTGTTCCTTAATCATTTATGCAAGTCCTTGCTTCTTAACTAGGGAAGAAGTAACCAGGATGACGCGTCAGGTCTGTAGCTACATTTCTTAGATAATAGGCTTCAGAAAAAAATGTCCCTCCTTCCAAGGAGGAAAAACAGACGTCCACCTGCAACACGGGCCTGTTCCTTCCCTGGCTGCCCCTCATCGGTACCGACACTCTGGATCAGGAAAACAGACCCACACCTCTGGACACCCGCACTTCCACAGCCACACGGGTTCCATCTCCCGTGTTAGCTGAGCTGCTCTCAATCTTGGAGTGCACTTGGTCTGGCTTCTTTGGAAAGCTAACCCTGAGATCAGCTGAGAATTGTCACTGGGGGAGACTGCTGCACCTTCTCAGGTCACAGTGCCATCTGTGAGGCTTGTTACTGTTATTTCATGTGACATTCGTTTCAGCAGGATGGGGAGCTAGGACGTGCCTCACGTGGAGAGTGTGGAGAATGAACACCTCAGCGTGTCTCAGGCCAGGTCGGGCTCAGCCCTGGTCATGACTGAGATTGAGGACACTCTCTACGTGATTGCACAGAGAACTGCAAATTGCCAATTAATTCAAACTTACACAGAACCTGGTGTGGGGCAGGTGAGAGCACCTGTGAGCTCCTTCACCTGCAGCCAGCTCCCCATCTGTGATTGACAGCCCAGCTCCCCACCTGTGATTGACAGCCCTGCCCCCCAGCCCTGCCCCCCACCTGTGATTGACAGCCCTGCGCCCCATCTGTGATTGACAGCCTTGCCCCCCACCTGTGATTGACAGCGTCCACTCTGGACCAGTGCAGCCCAGCCTGACTCTTCCCAGCTCTGGAGACGTCAGGAGCAGCAGACCTGAGAGCCTGCGTCCCTGTAGGTCTTCATGAAACTGCTTCAGGAAAACTTTCCTCTCCTCCTGTGACATGCCAACATCTTGACAGCCTCTTATGAAATATGAGTGTCATCAATTAGTGCCAAGAGCTTTCCAAATCCAACAGAAAACCTCAGACACAGCCTGACACAGCAGTGCCTGACTGATCCCAGAATCCAGGGAGGCTGAGGCAGGAGGATGGCAGGTTCCAGGGCAGCCCCAGCAACTCAGTGAGACCCAGCCTCTAAATAAAATGTAAAAGGCAGGGGGTGTGGCTCAGTGGAAGAGCGCTGGCTTGCTTGGCATTGGGACACCCTGGACTCAAAACCTAGCATGGGGAGGAAGGAAGGAATAAAGAGAGAGTAAAGAAAATTTTAGACACAAACTTATTTTTGATTTGATGCAAAAAAAAAAAAAAAAAACCAAAAAGAACGACAGGTTAAAAAATCACTCTACTATACAATTTTTAACAAAGATTTTAAAAAACAATCAGCAAAGAAGACACACCAACAAAAACCTTTTCTCTTTTCCTCCTACTCTTAAAAAAAAAATTCCCAGGAATTGCCATCGGAACTTCAAAAAGTTCTCCTGACCAGCTGCGAGCCAGCAAGCCAGCACGTCCCCCTGGCCACCTGAATGAGTCACTTCAAGCCTGACACCCAGGGTGGCCTCTGCACTCAGTCCCGCAGAAGCGCGATAACCTGCAGCCACATGGGGACAAGTGTCTGGGGAACCTGCCAGTGCCTGTTTCCAGCCACCTCTAGCTCCAGGAGGCTGATCAGAGCAGCGGGCCCACCCAGCCTGGGTCAGTGTGGCTGTCACACAGCTGGGATCCGAGATCCTGGGAGCAGAAGATGCTCCAAGGAATGGCTCCCAAGTCACTGCTCCACCGAGCGGAACTGGTGACTGTGAGACAGCTGCTCGGTTCTGAGCTAGATACGGCAGGATGCAGACAGAGGGGATGGCCGTCGTCCTGCTCCCGGGGGCTCGTGCTTTGATTTGGGGAGGGAGCATCCACTGGACCTCCACCTGCCACAGACCTGGATGAGTAGCAAAGGGACAATGGCAACAGCCCCAAAGCAAAGAAAGAACCGTGGCCTCAGGAAGATAAAAGTCCATTTCCCTCTCGTGTAAATGCCACCTAGTGCTGGATGCTCAGCCTCGTGGAAACCACAACTGTGCAGCCATGTGCCACAGGGACCTGACGCCATCCATGACTCCCATCCCCAGCCTTAGCTTCCACGTGCAACACGGTAGCTGCTGCAGCTCTGGACATCGCATCCCAAACTCAGCCAGCTGGACAGACAGAACACCAAAGAAGGATATTGGCTTTTTAAGGACAGTTCTCTCACTCCCCTTGCAGCGTCCAGTGGCTTCATCTAGCAACAGGAAATAACAGGAAACACAGCCTGTGTTCCAGGTGGCCGGGTGCTCTGCTGACACGGGGATCTTGTTTAAGGAAGGAGAAGAGATGTTGGCGGAGACGATCAGAGGCCTCTGCCTAGGAGGGGTCCCAGCGGCTGCAGTCCTAGCTCTGGTGCCCGCAGGCCCCAGACTGAAGGTCCTTACCAGTGGGGTTTACCTCTGTGGGCTCCAGGGATCCTCACCGCCACCCTCCATGGTGACAATCGGCCCTGCTTCGACGGCCAGGAGTAGCTGGCCCAGGAGGCAGCCCAAGGTGGACAGCAAGTCACTGTCCCTGGGTGAGAACTGCTGCCCCAGGGGCCCCCTCTCTGCCCGTCCTCTCCTCTGCCCCTCGGGTCCAGCCCCTGCCCAGACCAGGGCCCACACTCGACCTCCACAGCAGCCATTCTCCCCCGTAAGATACAGCTGGACTCATCAAATAAAGACTCGGTCCTACTGTGCGCAGGGCACTGAGCAGGGACCTCTTGCCCTGGGCACTGGCCGTGTGGCAGAAAGGTCTCAAAGAGGAGCCCAGGGGCTTAACTGAGCTCACTGGTAGTTTCTTTATTTGGCCCCCAGTGGTTAAAACGTGTGCAGGCGGGCCCTCGGCCTCTCAAACTTGGCAGTTCCTCACAGAAACCTGGCCATCTGCCCTTGCTCAGGACAGAGGACGAGCCCCGGACTCTGGGCCGCCTCCCTGATGGCCACCACAGGGGAACCGAGAGCCCAGTGGTTGCCTCCGAGGCCAGGATGCGTCTCCGCGGAGACCCCGGGCACGCCGGCTGCTGCAGTTAGGGCACCTGCAGGCTCCAGGGTGGCCGAGCTGGCGGGAGGTCACAGCTGTGCTGCTCGCCCTGGTCGACGGCAGAGGGGTGCTGCTAACATGTTCCTGGGTGAGAGCTGATGAACGAGGACTCAGCATCCCAGCAGCCCCCGGCGGGGTGCTCACAGAGAGCACCATCCAGCAGCCCCCACAAGCACCATGGCCACTCGTCCTGGCAAGCAGAGGCAGCTTGAGCTCCATGGGCCCCAGGAACATCCTGGGGTGCAAGTGAATGACAAGCAGATTTGGGAGAGATTTGGATGACAGTTGGCTTTGGGCATATTTCTGGAAGTATTAGTTGAGGTACCAAAAACAAGTGACTCTAATAGACTTCAAAACATCATGTCTTATCCAAAAAAACACATAAAATTTTGTCAATTAAAGACCGTTTTGAAAAGCGTGGGCTAATATGGCAGCTCTGAAACTCTCGACGTGTGCCTTCCAACTCTGGACCCAAAGTGGCTGCTTCAGTCCCCACCATCACATCTATAATGTCAGCCAGTGGAAAGTGAACTTCTGGGAGCACACGCTTAGTTACTGTATAGGAAAGGCCTGGGAGCTGCGTACATGGCTTCTCCCTCTCACATCAGGTCAGGTGGGCAAGAGCTCGCTTACTTGTCCTCACTGAAATGCGACAGGGCCTGCGACTAGCTGCCCAGTGGGAACTCAAGAGTTATCTTATTGAAGAGGGAAAGTAAGAAAGGACCCTAGGGAGGAGGTGCAGTCACACCCACATGGGGAAGGGGTTCTTCCTGCGTCTTCACCAACACCCCGGAAAAGCTCCTGCTCTTTCTGAACACAGCCTTGTATGAAACGCTCTGGCCACGTGACCCCGAGGAGAAGAGTGCAAGGACTCGCAGCCTCGGCTCCCACCCCTGGCTCCCATAGGAAGCCTGCCTCTCCCTGAGGCCTCTCCCCCCGGCCTCTCCCCCGGCCTCTCCCCCAGCCTCTCCCCCGGCCTCTCCCCCGGCCTCTGCAGCTTCGCCCAGACATATTCCTTGTCCTTCCTGAACCTCTGAGGAAATGGTATGTGGAGGGATTGTGCCTGGCTCAGGGGACGTGTGGCAGTAAATGGCATGGTGCCTGCAAAGGTCCTAAGACCCACCAGCCTGGTGCCTGTGTCCTGCAGGAAGAGTGAGGCCAGGGGAAGCCACGTGCTCCTCAGGAGCCTCTGTGCAGGTCTAACTCCCTAGCCTCACCTCACAGCAGGGAGGCTGAGTGTGGAGTCCCTGCTCTCTTCACCCTCCTCTCCCTCCCTTGTACGGGCTGCTGTCCACCGTGGGTTCAGTTCACATTCGCTATGGCGCCCTCACGGTCTTTCCAGAGTCAGGTTCCTCTGGAGTGTCTGTTATTTTGCAGCAGATGCAGCAGGTGGGGAGATCTTGGTTAGTACTGCCCTGATTCAGGTCAGGTTCGAGTTCAAACCAGGTTCACCTGCTTCAAGTCAGCACTTGGAAGTCCATGAAGATGGCCTGGTATCCACCCAGGTCACAGGTGAGTCACGCAGCAGGAAAGCTCCCATGTTCAGAGCCACAAATGACCCCTGACAGGGTACGAACACATCTGAACTCTGCAGAGAAGCTGGATGTTAATAAGCCGCCTTTGTACACTCACCCCACGGCTCGGCACCACCCTGTCTAGGTACGGGGTGAGGAATGACCTCTGCCTCGCGGGGTTTCTGAGTGACCAAACCAGAGACGCGCACGGGGTTTACTCCTTCCAATCGCAGAGACATGGTGTCTAGAGGAAGCCTGGAGACATGGCAGCTGGGAGAGGAGATCTTCCTAGGGCCTGGTCAGCGCTCCCCCAAGGCCATGGCCAGCAGTGTCCTCACTTTGAATTTTATCTGGAGTCTGAATCCGTATTTGAGATGAATGGCACAGGAAGCCAACAGGAGGCCCCGAGGCCACCCTGCCCACCTGGGGGCCACCAGCTCCATGGAGACGTCCCACTCACTCCTGAGGACTGTGACCTTGGGAGACCACCTTGTCCTGTGGTCGCCTCTGCCCACACCTGTGCTTCCTCTTCTGGAAGGTGGGGCCAGTCTCTGAGGCTCCCAGGAAGCCACCAGGCCCGCGGGACCCACTCTCCTGAGGTCACCTACCTAGGAACATTATGTGGGAACCTGATTTCAAGAGAGGGAAAAGGCCCAGGCCGTCCCACTCTGGGCGCTGTGGGGGCTGGTGGCAAGAAATCCCTCTTTTCCAAAACCTTCTTCCTCTCCTCAAGTTTTGAATTTTCTTTTTAGAAATCCATTTATTTTCTTTTACTAATGGTTTCCAGAATTATTTGTTCTCATAGGAATGGCCAGTAGAAGACAGTGGGTGCTTTCTTGGTCCCCTGGGGCTGAGGGAGTCCTCTCCAGCCTGTGCGGGCAGCGCTGCCCCTGACCCTGGGATGTCCCCTTGTCTCTCATCTTTGCTTTGTCCCTTGCCTTCCTTCTGAATGCATGCATTTAAAGTCAGTGAAGGTGAAGTGTGGGACTTGGTCCCCTCCTAGGTGCAGGGGACAATCTCCAGTGACTTGAAGGCCAGCCTTGGCCCTCTCTTCCCAGGCCAATGGGATTCTTGCCTGCTGTACAATGTGGGTCCAGCACAGAGGGCCCCGTGCCCACTCCACAGGCCTGGGCACTGGTAGCCGGTCACCAGGGCTCAGCATCACACCACACATGAGGGCCTTTCTCCGAGGGCTGGTCGGCAGCCTCCCTTCTAACCCTCAAGGTTGAAGACCAGGCGGAGGATGTTAAAACAAAGGCTGAAACCGGGCTGTGCACCTCCAGAGGCCGTGGCTCTGTGTGAACCCTGCGGCTGGCCCGCGCTGGGTGGACCTGCTTCTGCCGCGGCCGACACCCCACAAGCTTCCTAGCCAAGAGCTTTCAGGTTGAGATCCAACGTCTTAATTCCAAAGTCTCTTAATCTCTCACGCTGGATGACAGCCCTGTGTCCCTGCCCAGTGTCCATGGCCCACAGGACAGCCTTGGCTCGGGCACTGCGTCCCCCGATGGACCTGCAAGGCTCTGGGTCTCCAGCTCAGTCTGGACTCCAGGGTGGCCCTGGGCATGGGTGTGGGGGGAGCTCTCAGGGTGGCCGCCAGGTGGGGGCAGGAGCCACGTCAGGAGGAGGGAGAGCACCTGGTGACGAGGACAGGAAGGGCTGGCTGCAGGTCTGTCTGCACTGGGCAAGCTGTGCATTCTCTCCTGTAGTCGTGACCTGTGGGTGCCCTCTCTCCACCTCGCATCCCTCTCTCCTGCCTGGGCTGCGGCCTGCCCTGCCCCCTGGAGCACATGGACTTTGTCTTAGGGCCTTTTCTGCAGGAACCTGGGCTGAGACCTTCCTCACACCATAGAGCTCCTCGGTGGACCACGACACTCCACGCTGCCGCGGGTCCCTCAGGGGACACACGCCACCTTGCCAGTGCCCAAGGGGCCCCGTCACACAGGCAGCCCAGACGTGGCCTGCGGGCCACTCGAGATGACAAACCTCCCTCACGTCTTCCTCACTTATGAGAAGAGCTCGCGGCAGGACATAGTATCTCAGAATGGCCATCACATTAACTCTGGCGTCTGACTCTGCCCCGGCAAGGCAGGGAGGCCCGGGGACACGAGAAGGCGCCCTGCCCAGGCACCTCCAGCGCGCTCCACCGACTCAGGAATGAAGTGAAGTCTCCCTTCCTTGGCTTTTCCTCACTGCCCTCCACAGAGCTGCAGGAGCCACGAGACCCTGTCTGCTGTCCCCTCCGCCTGTGGGTTCTGACTTCACCACTGATGGGTCAACTGCAGAGGCTGGCAGGGGCCGCGGGCGGGGCAGATGCGTCAGGCCTGGGAAGGGCACCCAGCCTGAGGCCATGCTTCCCCCTCACTCCAGGCCAGCACACGTCCTAACGCCCCTGGGGTCTTGCCTTGCTCTATAAAATTAAAAAAAGTAAGGGGGGTGGCGAAGTCCTCGCCATGTCATCTGAGTGTGAGGAGGAACCAGCAGGACAGGCGCTGGGTGGGCAGGCAGCGGGCTGGGCAGAAGGGTACATGGGACAACAGGATTGAGGATGGCACTGCAGGTGGCCAGGCCAACCTTCCCTTCCAGCCCAGGTGAATGTCAACCAAGCAAATGTCCCCACCCAGGATTTCCCCAGCTGCAAGGCCCTCCCCATTGCACAGTGGGCACCAGCAGGTCTCTGGATCTAGACCAGCTCAGCCAGAGACGAGGCCTGTGGCCTTAAGAACATCTTCTCCTCTCTGAGCCCCAGTGTCCCTATTAAATGGACAAGCTGTATCGAGATGGTCTCTAAAACCCTGTGGTCTAATCTGAGGGCCTGAAAGAGTGGCGTGTCCTTGTCCCAACGGACCAGAAAGTAGAAGTAACCACATTCGACTCCTTTCCCACAAAGTCCATCCCGTCCACTTCAACAAGGGCAGCTTCCCTCCAGAGAAGGAACCCACCAACCGCCCGAGGCACCTGGGGACCCGAGGGTTTGTCTCTGCTCCCTCCCGAGCCCTGGGCAGGCCACAGAGCCAGAGAGGAGGCAGAAGCCACCAAGGCATAGAGCACACATCTCTTTGGGAAGAGAAAACACCGTGAGCAGGACAACTGGGTGTTCAGGGCACAGGGCAGCCTGTGCCCCACAGAGAAGGGGGGTGTGGGGGACAGAGAGCACGACCCTGACCACACCAGAAAGACCAGCTCCAAAACATCAGGATCCAGGGAGGACGAGGCAAGAAGAAAGAGAGAAGGTGAACACTGCTCAGGACAACCCGGACCCCACCAAGCTGCAGCGGGCAGCCCTGGTGGCAGCCACTAGTGGGGACAGGGAGCCCACACACCTGAGATGGAGGGAGACCCGGGCCTCTAGATGGTGCAGCTCAGGATGCGGCAGCAGGCGCTGCGAAGCCAGGCTGCTGGACATGAGTGTTTTCCCTCTCACTTTGTCCAGATGCCCCGCAGTGGGTCCTTCCGGAAGCCGCCCTATGGGGGGTCAGCTGCAGAATCCCCAGCTCAACCCAGCCCTCCCTGTGAGCTGACTAATGCCCTTGAGCCTTCCCCAGTGTTGGAGCGGAGGTTGTGAGAGTGAAGGTTCTCTTCCACGCCTCCATCCCCAGGAGCCCAGAGGAATCCAGAGAGCAGGTCAAAGAGCCTCCTGGTTTTCAAAGGAAATAACCTTATGATTCAGAAGAATGAAGATAACAGATACAGGTCCCCAAACACGGTAGAAGGAAGCCACCGTGGACAAGACACAGATTCAGAGTCTGGACCCAAAATGCCTAAGCAAGATATCATTAAGCTCAGCAGGAAAAGTCTGCACTGCACCATGGACAGGTCACTCACCCATGGGACACCTGGGCACTGGGCCACACACCGTGCTGGGCGTCGATGTCCTCCAAGGGAAGACCCTCACAGGGCTCTGCCCTGCTAGAGCCAAAGCACCTTTGGAGAATTAGATGTTGACACAAATGGCCAGGAGCCTGGCCTGGGAGGATAGGGCCAACCGTCTTCCAGGCAGATAGAGGCCAAGACAGGATCTTGATGCTCACAGGGAACAGAGAGAGAAGGCAAGGAGGCGGGGACGTCACAAGGGCGCTGGAAAGACAGACATCAGAGAGGGAGATGGAGATGTGTTTGCAGAGAGCCCAGCAAGGGTTCTGCAGGGTCTAAGCTGCTGTGCACCAGGGGCTTTGCTCAAGTCAGGGACCTTCTGACTTCTATGTTTGAAAGATCTTCTTAGCCACAGATGGAGAGGACTGCAGGGGGCCAGCGTGCCTGCCCAGAGGCCAGCCAGGAGCCGGCAGGAGGATGACAGCTGGGTGAGAGCGGCCATGGAGCCAGGACACAGAGAGAGGCCCATGGCTTGTGGTGTGTGGAGAAGAATGATATCAGCCTCCATTTCTCACACGAGCCCTTATCCCTGGACACCAAGGTCCGGTCCTTCAAAATGTGCTGAGAAACAACACGGCCTTTCTGCCCAGGGCCACACTGTGTGCAAACTCCCTGAGTCAGCACTGGACGCCTTCCTGTGCTGGCCACAGCACCCGGGTCGTCACCCTCTTCGCACCCTCCACAGTAAGCAGGTGTCCGACTGGAAAGACGCTGCACAGGTGTCAGAAGGGCTGCATCTGAACAGTGTTCAAGGATCTCCATCTACAAAACCCCGCGTTTGCTTTCAAGGGAAGGAAATTCTCAGGCCGGCAATTGTCACGGAGTCCAAAGTGCTGAGCTCCTGGATATTCCCCTTCTGACATCTGTATTCTGGTGACATCTCTATTCCGTTCGCTACTGGAGGTGTTGTAAGTGGAATGTGATGGCGTACGTTTCTTTAATTTCAATGGCTGGCACGGCGGCTGCCCAGCAAGACATAGTCAAATTAGGAATGTCTGGTCGGGAAGGCAGGGTGGAGGAGGGGGGCCCGGGCAGCGCCCCATCTCATTAGAGTCACCCAAGCCTGCGTTTCCATAAGAGCTGCTTCAGGAACCAGGTCTGAAATGTATTGATCAAATGTAAAGTGAGAACAGAACTCGTGGAAATCCACCTGCAGTCTGAGAACAAGAGAGAGCTGGGCTTCAACAATCACGTGGTGCACTTAATCTATGCCTGTGAGGTCCAGCGTCCAAAATTACAGAATCTGTTTTATCTCCTTAAAAATTAAATATTGCTTCCAGAACAAAGTGGTGGGGAGAAAGGGAGCCATTCATTCTGACTCACTGTCAGGGAGCAGGCGGTAAGACATTTTAAATGGCTTACAGACTGCTGTCGCTGTGAACTCTGGCCACTTTAAAATACAAAAGAAACATATTTTAATTTAGAATTTTCCCCCTCCAACCACAAACACCCTACTCCGGGGAAGGAATGGACCGGATTAACCTCCACAGTCACCGATCGGTGCCTCCCCACACATTTCCTAGAACCAAGGTTATGATTTCTCAAAATCTAATTACCAAATGAATCTCTCAATTTCAGCCCAGCTCTGAGTTTTTTCGCCATCCATGACTGGAAAGTTGGCTCTAAAAAAATCAATTTGAAAAGCAAATATGCTAACGGCCAGCAGCAGTTAGATGATCCACAGACCTGACCCTCCGAAGCTGGTCAACACCCCCTGGCCACTGCTGAACATGGGGCAGGGGACAAAAGAGACCGTGGAGCCAGCCCCTTCCACAACGCCCTTCCCAGTGCACACCTGCCATCTTACAGTCACGGGGACCCCTGTGTTGACCTCTCAGGGTGCTGGTCAGACTCCAGAGCAAATGTTGGAACCACTCTGGGTGGACAGCAAGAGTGACTTCCCAACTCCTGCAAGGAAGTCTGCCTGCCACCTGCAGGTCCTGCCTTTACAGCCGTCATCCTCCTGCCCGCTCCTGGCTAGCCTCCGGGAAGGCACACTGGCCCTCTACAGTCCTCTCCATCTGTGGCTAAGAAGATCTTTCAAATATAGAAGTCAGAAGGTCCTTGACAAGATTCCCCAGACTCTTGTTCACCATCAATGGCCTCCGAGAGTCCGCCTCTCGTTTGCTTTCTGCGCTAGTGTTGATATCAGCTGACCATGAAGCCACCCCATGTGCTAGGATGTCCAGCAAGTGTCACCCCAGGTGGTAGTTTTGCTTCTGACCATGCTGTTTTAAATATACGGAAACAATTCTGTCTGTAAGCAAAAAGTATCAAGATTTTTAAAAGGTATTTTTTATTCACAGATATTTAAAATATATATATATATATTATATATATAATATATATATATAATATATATATTTATCTATAAAAAATATATAAAATATATATTTTAAATATATATGTGTGTATATATATGTATGTGTATGTGTGTGTGTGTGTGTGTGTGTGTGTGTGTGTGTATACACATAAATATGTACCCAAAGATTATCTGTTCTATCTCTTTCCACTAAACTCTTCATTCTTGGGTCTATACTGCTGTATTTCATTTTTTTATGGTGTATTTAAATAGCCTCCAGGGCAGGCACTTAGTGGTATTCTTACTTTAAATGTTTACCTTACTAAACTTTTTCATTTATACTCCTAGATAAACTTTAGGATCATTTTGTCAAGTTACCCTTAAAGAAACACTGCTATGAGGATAAGAAAGGTAAAATCATAGATTAACTTCAGAAACCTGCATGATGTGGTAGGGAGCCTTCTAATAGTTTGTAGTTTGTATGTGTTCTCTCTCTCTCTCTCTCTCTTTTTTTTTTTTTTTTTTGCTTTCTTTTATGTTTTATAGATTTGAGTTTTGTTCACCAGTTCCCTTCGATTTTGTGAATTTTTATTAGGTTACTGCTAGATTGTTAATGGTTTTGTTATTCATGAGTAGAATATTTTGTCCCATATTATCTGCAAAATTATTGTAGCTATTATTGGGAAAATTAACATGGACCATGGCATTTTCCTGCGAATGTTTGATGTTCTTATCTAGAAAGAGAATCTATCATCTCTAACGGCTTCCTCTTATGTAAATAAGAAAGAATACACACATATATCTGCATCCCTGAAGATGTTTAAATAACTTTAAAATGTGCTACATGGGATAGACAGGCTAGTGGGAAGTGGCTTTGGATCCTCATTTGATTATCCTCTTTCAAGGTCTGAAAAAGAGGATACTGCATAGAGAACGGTGCTTGATCAGAGTGAATGCTTGAAGTAGTAAACAGAGGCCGCTCAAACAGGCAGGAAGAGTAAAGAGGATCAAGAGTTAAAGCAGCCAAGACAGAACGCATCCCTTAGCGACTGTCTCCTGAGCCCCTCGTACACCAGGCTCTGGGCTGAACGCCCCGGATACCCTTGCCTCCCCGCATGGAGGCTGGGATATAAATCTGGACAGTGACCTTGGATTTGCCTTTGTTCATGAGACCTAGCAGGACCAGAGGGCATTGCAAGTCTTCAGTGGGGGGTCTCCTGCCCAGAGGAGCAAGGAGTGGCCTGCCTCACTCATCTTAGCATAACTGGAACATGCTTTGGCCTGAGGCCAAAGGTTTTTATTTAAAATAATTGCCAGGTGAAAAGTGGGAAGAGATTCGATGAATACACAGATTTCTGAATTCCCTTTCAGTCTGCACCCAAGACTGAACGCTGGACACCCCCTCAGCCTCCCGTAGCCCACACCAGCCGGCTCCCAAGGCATAGGCCCCGGTGCACACTCTGAGCCCTGTGCAGGCCCTTTTCCACCCTGCTTCACAAGGGTCCATGAGCTTGTGAGGCCCAGCAGGATGGCTCCCCAGCTGGCCTCTCCGGAGAGGCCACAGGCACGTGAGTCCTCCCATGAAGGCCCAGCTGCACCAGCCCTGTCCAAGCCCCTCTGCTGAACGTGGAAGCACAGGGTTCTTTCTCAGTGGCCACAGCCTGTGGCTCTCCTTCCACCCGGCCCAGCTGTGCTGGGTTTTGCACTATTTCTGTGAAGAGGGGTTGTGCCTGAGGATGGGGTCACCACGCCTTTTCTTCTGCTGTCCCCTGTCCTCTGCCTGAGTGAGTCCCCTGGAGTGATGGGGCTGGGCCAATTCTGACCTGCTTGGGCCAGGTGAAAAGGGCTCCATCTGATGGGGATCCAGGGGCCGCTGATAAACAGCCCACAGCCCCTGCTCAGCGCTGCATTATCACTCCTTTTCAAGCAATCTCCACGCTGAGATGAGGCCAGCTTGTCCTCAGCACTACACGAGGGTCTACCTGAGGGCGCGGACTCGAACTAAACAATGAGCTCCGAAGCAGTACGAAGCCTTGGGAATTAGCATAAGAAAAACATAAAAAAATGTAATTATTTTTGCTAACAGAACTCCTCTGTTGGTCTTGGCTTCTTACTTAATGCCACGTCATTACAAAATATAGGGCTCTATTTAGGAGACGGTGCCTTGGATTCTCAGCTGAAAGGAGCCAGGCGTGAGCCGAACGATTGCCAATCACAAAGGAAATTTAAATGGCACAGTTATCGCAGGCCAGAGCTTAACCTCGCGTGGACACCACTCCGCCTGCCCCTTCTGCCTCGCCAGCTGTGATCCCGTTCCAGTCATGGGGCCGGCAGGGTCCACGCAGTCCAGTCGGGTCTAGAAAGCAGACACAGAATAAAAATGGGGACCCCGGGTTGCCATGACACACTTTTTTTTTTTTTTTTGACTTTTTAATAAAAAGCTAACACTCTCAGGTTGGTTGAGAAACAAAGTCTTCCCCTCCAGGAAGCCGGGAGAGGGTGAGGCTGGGTACCAGTGTGTCAGGATCGCACAGGAGTCGCAGGAGTGACCTAAGGAGAGGCTGAAGATAGAGACCCGCGAGAGACCCGTCTGCCTGCGTCCACCAAGAGTCAAACGCCTGAGAAGACACAGTGACCGGCTTCTCAAGGGTGTCCAAGGGTGTCCAGGCTTAGGATGACAACACCTGAAGCACAGGCTGACGGGGAGGGAAGGAAGGAGACCCTGGGCAGACCCCACGAAGGTGAGAAGCCCTTAACATGGAGCCAGAGGGGAGGAGGAGGAGGGGAGGAGCAGGCAGGATGCCTCGGAGAACCTGGATAATGTGGGTAATAAAGGTGAGTTAACAGCTTTCTCTACACTTAAAACAAAAATACACAGCGGATAGGCTCTTTCAGACGTCTAAATACATTCAGAAAAATTGGCCACAGGAAATAGCAATAAATCCCTGAAGAAAAACTGGAATAGAATAAATTTTTGGACCATAATCTAGTAAAATAAGTTACTGAAAAATAGGAGAAAATCACAGTGTCAATCTGATTGCTTAGGGACTGCTGGCCTCTCCAAGCACGTGCTGGTCATGCCAGAAAGCAGACCACTGAAGGCTGCTGGTGTGGCTTGGGGCGAGGGGGACACAGGACCTGGGCAGAGGGCAGGGGCCTGGCTGGAAGGCTACCTTCAGTCACCCTGCTCCTCAAGAAGCAGGGCCAGTTTGCTCTAGGGTCTGTGTCACAGTGAACCAATCCTACCAACACTAGGTCCTCTGCTTCTCGGACTCCACTGACCTCCACATAGCTCATCCAGAGAGTGGACGTGACGCTCTGAGGAAATGTCAGAGGCTACCCATGTCTTTGAAGGAAACAAAAGAGAGTCCTTTAAAAAGACCAATAATACGTGGGCACTGTGGTGCACACCTGTAATCCTAGGGACTCAAGAGGCTGAGGCAGGAGGATCGCAGGTTCAAAGCCAGCCTCAGCAATTTAGTGAGGCCCTAAGCAATTCAGTGAGACCCTGCCTCTAATAAAATATTTTTTAAAAGGGTTGGGGATGTGGGTCAGTGTTTGAGCGCCCCTGGGTATAAACCCTGATACGGAAAAAAAAAAAAAAAAGACCTTCACCCTAATCTAGGAAATATCAGCAGAAAATGTAAGTGAGGCTGGTAAATAGATGTAAACTTTGTGCTGATAAAATTGAAAATCAGGAGGAAAGGGAAGCATCCAGGAAATAGAGTACATAAAAATGGACTATAAAAAAGATACAATTACAAAATAGAAGAGCAAACATCTAATAAATGATGAGATGGTCAGATGGGTCCCTGAGGAAAGGCCTGCAGCTACCCAGCCCTGGAGGGCGCTGCTCGGCCTGGAACCTGCAGGACCTGGGGCAGACGGGCCAGCCAGACTGGGGAGCACTGGGCGCTGGCTTCTCAGGAGGGAGCTGACGGCCACCGGCACACACTGCACCCAAGGGCTGAGCGAAGGGCGGGAAGCCAGGAAAATGTGTCAGACTCTGGACTCCCGCAAAGAAAAAGCTTCATTATTGGCAGACAAAATGGTTTTTTATATTTTTTAAAAAATCTAAGATGCTCTACTAACAAATCTGAAATTGTGTTTAAAATTAAAAAAAAAAAAAAAGATGAAGATCACAAAATGTTGCCATTTCTTTCATTTGGATCGTCACTGAGTAAGTGATGGTGACATTGTTTTTGGTCACCTGTGTGTGACATTTACACAAGGGGCATGAGGGTGGGTGCCTGGGGTTCCATTCTTCGAGAACCTCTCCCTGCAGGCCCTGCTGGGCCTGCTCCTCAGCACGTGCAGCCAAAGCTGTTCCACACTCTGTGTGCAAAGTGACCTCAGAGAGTATTTAGGTACGTACATAAAATCCAAATAATACAGTTTTGTGGTGTTTTGAGAAGACGGTGTCATTCTCTGAATAAAGAGACACTAAAACATGTATCGATTTTTCATTCAACATGTTAAGAGATTGGAGAAACAAACCTATAATGAATGACCTTCAGCAATATCCAAATACCCACATAAACAAAATCAAAATTATTCCTAAGGAAAAGTTAAGTCCCAAGCAATGAAAAAAAATCAGTACCGTAAAGAGGGAAAATAGAGATCACTACTGGCCATCGAAGGCGCTGCTGCCTAGAAAACCCACCCAAACAACAGAAAACTGGGAAAGTGAGCCCTTTCAGCCAGGAAGCTGTCAACACAAAACAGAATCAAGGACAACCAGTCACACAGGAGTCCATCTATAGTATTCAAAGAACACACAGAGAGTCGGTGAATCAAGTCAGCGAGAAGTTCGTGTCACCTTTTAAAGCATGCCCATGCTCTTCCCTCACCTTGATACCCACCAAGGGCACCTCCAAACAGCCAGCTCTTGGGTGCTTTGTTTCTCTTTGGCAGGGTGCAGGATTAGGACCCAGGAAATCCCTAACCTAACTCCAGAGACAGGAGATGGTGAGCATGGGGGACAGGGTATCTGTGAACGTGACCGGCATGGGGTGAAGCCCACCATGGTGATGCCGTGAGGTGGCTGATGAACTGCCCCGAGATGAGGGTGATCACGCTGGACCATCTGGGGGACCCAATGTCATCACAAGAGCCAAAGACAAAGCCACATAGATGGGAGATGTGATCCTAGGACCAGAACAAGGGCTTCTTGTAGAAGTGACCCCTGCTGACAGCCAGCCAGGCGGCCAGGACCCCAGTCCTACAACTTCAAGAAACTGGATTCCTCCAAAGGCCAGACAGAGCCTGGAAGCAGATTCTCTCCCGGGGCCTTAGGACAGGAGCCAGCCCAGCTAGACGCTTGGTTTGGCCCTGGAGACCTTGGGTGGAGATCCCGGCTGAGCACATCAACTCCCCACCAGCTGATGGGGAGGCAGAGGGCATCCCTGTCCCTCTGCTAAGCCAGTGGGCAGGGGTGTTACAGCAGCAGAAGCCAGCACACTGGTACAGAGTCCCATACAGAGCTGTCCACTCCCACAGGTCCACCCTGGAACCACATCACCGCCACAAACCTAAACCCAACTGCCCATAGCCTCAACAGGAAATCCACTCCCAACCGGTCCTCTCCCCACCTCCTGCTCCCCCTTCCCCTGTCAGTGGAACTGTCACTAAAGGAGACGCTGCAGAACCACACAGTTTCAGCCCAAGGACTCCAGCCCCAGCCCAAGCCCTCTGAGCTGCATGAAGTCCTCTCTAGAAAGCTTTTCTAGAATTCAGCTGGTCAGGATGCAGTGTCTTATGGTCATCTAAGAACTGACATAGCCATGGCCTGGTACTTTGCACCTTTAAAAACTCCATTTCCTGCTGGGCGTGGTGGTGCACGCCTATAATCCTAGCAGCTCAGGGGGCTGAGGCAGGAGGATCGCAGGTTCAAAGCCAGCCTCAGCAACTTCGTGGGGCCCTATGCAACTCAGTGAGACCCCATCTCTACATAAAATAAAAAACAGAGCTGGGAATGTGGCTCAGTGGTCAAGTGTCCCTGAATTCAATCCACGGTATCCCCCCCCCAACAAAAAGAGAATCCATTTCCATTTTTCTACAGTCATTCTCTGATCCTCTTCTTCCTCAAGGATCCTCCAGGAAGCTGTCTCTGTCACCTCATCCATCTCCAGTTTCCCAATCCGCTCTGTCCACACTACGGCCCTGGCTGCCCTCGCCAGGATCACCCGCCGTCTGTGTCTGCAGGCGGAGTGTCAGTGTCCCTGTACGGACACACCTTCTCCCTGGGATCCCGGTGCCAGGAGCTCTGGGTTTCCCTTTAGCTCCTGCCCTTTCCATCTCAGGCTGTTGTCCATATCATCTTCTGCAGGGCAGCCAAGGCTGGTCCCTCCCACTTCCCCTCGCCCTGGGACAGCTCTCCCCCTCCCCTTGGTCCTGAGTAGCACCTGCAGTCCTCACCTCCTAGGGGCATGTCTCTGGTGGGCAATTCCACCCACTTGAGTGCCACCCAAGGTACTCAGGCGTCCAGAGCAAAGCTCGGCATGTCCTGCTAGTCTGTGCCCTCGTCCACCTCCTCCCATTTCAGGACCTGGCACATCATAGCGATGCTGGCTCAGAGCAGAACCAATGGAGTCCTTCTTGATGTTCTTGGCCCACGGTCCCAATTCATCCATCTCTAGACTTTACACATTTCACCTGCTAAAGGCCCCTCCAGCCGGCCCCACCAGGCGAATCCACAAGGAACACACTAGCCCAATTTTGTCAACCGTTGAAAAAAAATGTCACTGGTTCCTAAGTCCCCCCTCACCTCTATCCAGTTCCTGCATCTATGGCCGCCAGTGTGAACTTGACAGAAGGCCTGAGTGGGATCGCCTCCCTTGCCTGTGCAGAGCCCTTTGCTGGCTGCCAATTTCCCTGTAGCAGCATCTAATGTTTCCCTGGGGACATTCTGAAGTTCCTGGCACAGGGGTCCCAGGCAACGTGCTGACCTCTGCTAGCTTTTCCCCCACCCCCTGGCCAGACCCTCCCTACTGAGCAGCCTCCACTGCTGTGCCTCCTTCATCCCACAGACATGCCGAGCACCACCTCCACCCAGGACCCTGCACTTACCCAGCAGTGCCAGGCTGTTCTCCTCCCACTCGCTGCCACCTGCTCAACCCCCTGGCTGGGCATGGCTGTCACCTGCCTGGGGACTTCTCCAAACCATCCCATCCTAAGCCCCTTCACCACGTTATTCCCGACCAATTCGTCTTTCCACTTCCTTCAATTTGCTGTGACCTTTTCTCTAAATGTGCTTGTCACCCATCCCCCCAGCCAGTCCAAGACTCCTCACTCCCAGACGTTTTAGGTGCTTGATGAATATTTGTTGTAAAAATATGTTAAGACGTACACAGGGAGGTTAACCGCAGTACCGTAATTAACCCGAGGGCATTTGTTAAATAAAGGTTAATGCGTACATGTGCTGGGTTAATCCACAGCCATTCAGGGAATGATTTAGCTCTTACTTCTGCCAAAAAGAAAAAAGAGCCACCGGACTATGCCACTGGGTGAGAGCAGCCTCCACAGCAAGGGGTCTGAGGCTCTCTAGACCCTGCAGGGAGGCTCCTCCAGGACCCCACCAGCCAGCCAGCCCCCAGTGCTCCTCAAAGACGCAGCACCTCATAGACACAAGCCATTCTCTACCCACGGAGAATGGCCTGAGTGCACAGGCCACCCAACCTGGCCCAGCCCACAGCTGCACAGCCATCCAGCCCTACAGGCCCCCCGGCATCTCCAGAAGACTATGGGGTCAATATTCTCAGTGTGTCCACCCTAGGCACATCTTTCAAATTAGATGCACATGCAATAGCGGCCAAGGAGTTGGATGTTTGTTCATAAGGTGTGCGCCCACCTGTCTGTAACAATTCAAAAGAAAGGCTTCCCCCCAGATAGCTTTTACTTAGTCTTATCTCTCTGGGTGGTGGGGTTCTAAGTACTATTTATTTTCTGATTTTGAATTATCTGCATTGTTTCAATAGTCTTCAATGACATATTCTTAATTATTAGAAATTAACGCTACTTTCCTTTGGGGAATAGACAGGTGCAAAGATCACACTGTTGGTTGAACCTAGAGCGTGTCAGGAGGGCTTAGCTACTGCCTAGTCCACACAGCCAAAGGAACAGCAGCTCACAGCAGATCCTCAGTGGCATGTGGCGTGTCTCTGCGTCTCCCTCCCGTCGCCCAGGGGGGCGGACCCGCTCCTGAGGCGCCCTCCCCTACTAGTCACTCCAAAAGAGAACCCTGCCAAGCAGGTACCTGGGACCAGCTGTTTTTTAAAAAACTGCCCCAGTTTCATGTCAACACTTCAAAACATGTTTTCTAGGGCCATTTCTGTCTGTTTTGAGATGTAGAAAAACATGTCAGGATGTAAATATTTGTGCACATGCGACTACGACAAAAATTCTAGCGTTTGGTTATGATTTTCACTTATTACGATGTGGAAGTATGTCTGTTATTCAGGTCCTAAATCTGGATGGGGTGGAAGGGGGAGAAGTACTGGCTCGGCTCCCGGTGGGGAGACTAAGCCTCCCACCCCTCAGGTGAGCCCCCTGCCCCTCGCGGGCTCAGGAGGCTACTCACTGCCAGGGACCTGTGTGCCTGTCCATCTTGCTTGTCCTGGAGAAAGACTAAAGCTCAGCTAGAGGAAAACGGAAGTACAATAAATACACAAATAGGAGAGTCAAGCTGATTCTATCTTTGAGGCTATAAAGACAAGGTAAAGTTGGTGCAAACTACAATTGAGGTGAAGAGCAGCAGGAGGTCTATTTCCCAGCCACACAGCCTCCTGAGCCGGTGGCAGGTGGCAGATCACTGCCAGCACCCTGCCCCCAGAAGCTGACGTCGTTCTCCAGGAGACCCCGTCACAGCATTTGCTAAGAGGAACGCCGATGATAGATATTTCTAAAGTACTGACATAGTTCACCAAAGACAAAAAATTCTGGAATATCATCCCAAACAGAAACATAAGAGATGCCCTATTTTCCCATTCAAATGATGACTCAGCTCTTATCTCAGCCACCCAATTGTTCCAAGAATAGCAGTTGGCTGACAGGAGCTGCTGAATAGCGGGCTGATGTTCAGGAGAACAAAAATGATGACAGGGGGCATTGTTTACGACTGCAGGGGCTAAGCCGGGGGGTGCCTGGAAACGGAGCTCAAGTCCCTTTCTCTTCAATATGCATGTCGAGGCTTCATAGCACCTTGTGTTTCCATGTTTCAAGTATTTCTTGAAGACCTACTAAGCGTCAGGTGTGTGTTAGGTTTTCATGCACCTGTTCTCTGCATTTGGCAGCCTGGGGAGGTCAAGGCGGGTCTCAGCCGGGAGCACGGTGGCCCCTTACTCTCCGCCTGTCTAGGCAGCCTCTGAGCTTGCTCATCCCATTCCCACTTTGAGACTCCCAGGGGTAAGTGTCATGGACACAGATTGGAGGGACCAAGGCACAGAGCGCAAGTGAGACGGTATGTGACCAGATGTGCATCTTCTCCAACGTGGTGGCTGCCTTCCGTATGAAGGCTGTGTGCACAAGTATGAGCCCACAGGCATGGAAACCACACTTAGGGTAGAACATGGAGGCATCTTTGTTCCGAAGGAGCCACTGAGACTTAACAAGAGCCCGTCTACCTCTTCCTCTCCTGCCCAGTGACTGGTGGCCCCTGTCTCCTGGAGGAAGCCTTGGAAGAGAATGAAAAACGGGTTCCCGCCATCAAACACAAGGACTCTGCCTTAGATAACAAATCCCTTAAAGACAAGGACAGTCATTTCACACATTTTCACGTACCCCCACCCCTCGCGGTGCCAACACCGTCATTAGCTTGCCATGTTTGATGAGAAAATGGATGAAAGGGGATCAAGAAGAGCTGGGAGGAGGGCTGGGGCTTGTTTCATCTCTCCCTGACATTATAAAATAATTGGGTAAATGAATATGTAAAAACACTAAGATCATGGCCAGTGAACCAGAGCTGGTGGGGAGAATTCTAGCTCTTTGGATCCCACAAGGCCAGATCAGTCCTCAAACCTTCCGTGCAGAGGCACAAGTGACCCGCAGTGTTTCCTGGGGCACTTGTGGTCTTTCCTCCTGCCTGTGTAGGTGCTACTGGCTGTGTAGACAGAGGAGCACACCATCATACCTCCCTGATTGTTACTAAAAGGTCTAACATGGTCTGCACCGTGCTGGGCATAGCACAAGGGGGCCATGAGATAGTCGGCAGTCATTATTGCTATTACTGCCATGGCCACCCTCCACATTGTAGGTACTTCTCAGGCCCATCTCCTCCTGTGGTTCTCTGCAGGCCACCGTGGTGGATGGGAGGAAGTCCCACCCACCGCATGCCCAGTGTGCTGGCAGTGCCTGGTGCCACCTTGGGCCCCGGGCCGCACCAGCTCCCCCACACTCTGTAGAACCTCCCCATGGCACGAAGCCATCTTCCACAAGAAGCCCTGCTCCTTCCCACTCCTCTCCCCCCTGGTCCTTTCCAAGCCAAAGCCAACTACTTTCCTCCCACCAGGCAGCTTTGCTCTGTCTCAGGAGGGTGGCCACAGCAGAGACCATGCGCTGAATGCTCCCAGAGGAGTCTGAGCTTCTCCAAGATGGCTTTCCCTCTCCTGGAAATGCGGGCCAGCTGTGGGAAATAAGCGTCTCCACCCCAGAGGTCTCTGCAAAGCCCTTTCCTCCATCATCCCATGTGCACCTCCCAGCAGCTCTATGGGACCAGCATGGGCCACCAATGGCACAACCATGGGGTCAGTGAGGTAAGCAGAGCTCAGACACACACCTACTGTGGCAGTCAGCTTTTCATCTCTGTGACCAAAATACCCGGCAAGAGAAACCTGGGGAGGAAAGGCTTCTTTGGGGCACACTGTCTCAGAGTCCCTTGCTCTGAGTCTGAAGTGAGGCAGACCATCATGGCGGGAGGGCGAGGCAGAGGCGGGCGGCTCTACTCCTGTCTGCCAGGGAGCAGAAACAGAGGGAGGAGCCGGGGCACAAGGCATCATCCCAGGGGCTCACACCTTGCCCTACTTTCTCCAGTCACTGCCTACAGTCTCCACCCAGAGTATCCATCTATCAACTAGATTAACCCACTGAGGACATTACAGCCCTAAGCACTCCCTAAAAGCCCACCTAGGAATCTGGCTGCATTGTGGATCATGAGCTTTGGGGGTGACTTTTCTAGATCCGAACCCTAACACGTAGTATGGGTCTGCTCTGCAGCATTTCACCAGGCATTATAAATATCTCAAGTTCCGAGGTGGCCACAAGGTTCTAGAATGTCGTGTGCTTATTTAATGGCAGGCAGACCAGAAACCCATTTATTTCAAAATACACTCCTTAGGTTTCACGCCCAGTACCTTCAGTAGTACTCTGGGCACTTCACCTGCAAAATACATGTCATGTCTCCACCATGAATGGGTTGATATTTGGAGTGTAAAGACACCATTAATATGCACACAACACCTAGAGGAAGAGGCGAGACTGGATAACGTATCCTTGAATTTTAATTAATAAGCTGAAAGGAGCTCCAGAAGGTTCAGGTCAAGCTCTGATAAATCTGGCAAGGATCAGAGACCATCCTGGTCTCGCGGTCTGGCCCTGGCCACCTCTCTCTCCTTCCTTCCAGGCTGTGCTACTGCCCCACCCCCTCCTAAAGCTGTTTCAAGAATGGATCTGGAATTAATGCTGTGGAAGGGGACTTTCTGATTCTGATTTCCTGTATTCCACAGTAAAAGCATCCCATGGTCAGAAATGCTTGAAAAATACCAAGTTCACGGAGGGGAGACAGACTTTCTCACCGTGGGACTTGTTAGATCCTTGGGCATGGGGACAAAAGTATAAATTCACATCTCTCAAGTGTGTCCACTGCAGAGAGCTTGATGGCCCTGAGAACTTCACAGGTGGGTTTTCTGTGGAGTGTACAGACCAGGAGCCACCTAGGGGAGGTGGGGCTGGAGGACTCGAGGGAGGGGACTTCCAGGTGACCTGAACTCTCACGGGTGGCAAAGCACCTTGAAGCTGCTGTGGGGCTACCCAGAGGCACTGGGGGCTCCTCCAGCCCATGACTTGGGAATGTGGCATCTGCCATCACTGCCAAAGAAGGTGCCTGAGAGGTCCAGCTGGGACAGGGACTCCGGGCTGCCAGGGACCTGAGCAACCTGCCTGGTTTGAAGAAAGATACCAGCGCTGGGACAGGGTCGTAGACAGGGGCCAGATGTGAACAAAACCGTGCAGCCAGACCCCCGGGGCCCTGGGGCCGCCCACCCCCACGGCCACTGGGGGTCTCTCTCACTACACTGCAGACACAGCTCCACCCTGGGAGTGGGGGACAGGGGAGTGTTTCCATTTCTAACACCCCCAGAGGGTGTGGTCACTGGCCACATGTGGGCATCAAAGACCCAGGGGGGAAATGGCACCCACTGCCTTTGGAAGAGTGTACGTGAGGCTGCTGTGGGTAAAGGATCAGGAGAAGCCGGTTTTGATCACCGCCCACATCTCAGGACACACCAGGGGCCAGGGAGGTGACATGCTCCAGACAGATGTGGTCTTTATACTTGTGGAGCTGAGTCAGCAGGGGAGACAGGAAACAGGCACATCAGAGAGACCACACAGGCCCAGGTGGAAAGGAGACAGAGCCAGGTGACACATCAGAGGACACGGGGGGGGGGTGTCCCACCACAGCCAGGAGAGGGGCTTCTGGGACAGGCCCTGAGCCTGGGGCAAAAGGGGTGGCCCCCAGAGGAGCTGAGAGCAGGGTAGGGTCTTCAAGACCCCCCAGGTCCCAAGTCAGGCTCAGAGGATTCGGGACGCAGCACATGGCCACACTGTGGCTGCCACTCTCTGAAGTGAAAGGAGAGAGAGTGGACTCCAGAGAGGGGACCACATGTAGAGCCGGGTGGAGAGGACAGCAGACATGGGCCCTGGAGCTCCGAGGACAGTAGGCACAGCCCCTAGAGCCCAGAGGACCCCAGGCATGGGCGCCAGAGGACAGCAGACACAGGTCCCTGTTCCTCTCCCAGGACAGCAGGATACATGGGTGGACAGGACAAAGTGTAGTCCACTGTGGTCATCGGGGTAGCACACAGGAATTCTTGCAGGCACACACTGTACAATGAGGGTGGTCACGTGACCTGTGCATCAGCAGCTGGAAGCAGAGTGCCACAAGCCACGAAGTTTCAAGAGCCAGCATGTGGCTCCTCGTGACCGTGGGAGCTGGTGCCACAGCAGAGCCTCCAGTGGCCAGAGTTCCTGAGCAGCCAAGAGAAAATCCCTCACAATGGCCAGTGCTGGGCTGAGGGCAGTGGACCCTCCATAGGGGAAGCCGCCCATGGGAGCCCACGTGGGTCCTTGCTGCTGGGTAACCAGCAAGTTCCTCCTAGGGCAGCAGCAGGGGGACGCATGAGGCTCAGGAACGAGGACTCCACTGGAAGGCCGCCTCCAGGGCTCCTGAGGCTCCCACGTTTCTGGGTGGTGGAGGCACCTGTCTTATGCCCTGGAGGCCACAGGCATGTCCACCTGGAGGGAAGCTGACTTTGTGAACCTCACTTCATCCTAGTGCAGGGCTGAGTCCCTTCTCTGGGATGACCACTCGTCAGGAGCACTGTCCAGCTGTCCTGCATGGTCACCTCCTATAGTCATGTTTAAAGGCCACTCAGGGGCTGGGCACTATGACACACACCCCTGATCCTAGAGGCTCAGGAGACAGGAGGCTCGCAAGTTCAAGGTCAGCCTCAGCAACTTATCGAGGCCCTGTGACACTTGGCCAGATGCTGTCTCTAAATAAAAAGGGCTGGGGATGTGGCCCGCGGTCAGGCACGCCTGGGTTCAACCCCAGCACCGAAAAATAAAACAAACGCCCACAGGGGATCTGACCTGCTCTTGTGGGCACAGAGAAAGGTGGCAGGGGATAGTGTGGGCTGAAGGGAGCAGCAGGAAACCCACAGGGGCTGTGGGTGGGCAGTGGGTACAGCAGAACGGGAGCTAAGTAAAGGAGGAACATGTTCTGCTCATGAACTGACCGAGGCTTGAAGAAGTGAAGCCACTGGCCCAACAGCACCCAGGGAAGAGAGAGTAAGGCCCAGGCTGTCAGCATTATTGTTGGGCTGTGGCTGTGGTGTCCTGGGACACTGGCTGAAAGGGCAAGAGCAGCCACATACATTCTAGCTCACTCCTCTTTGGCCTGGCTCTCACAGGAGCAAGGAACAGAACTCGCAAACACGAACAGATGCTGCTTTAGCTTTGTGGTTCATTAGGCTGAGTCCAGGGTAATTTCTGTCCTTCCTAATTATCGGTTGTTAGGACCACGTTCTAAGCAGGTACCTCCAAGAAAACCCAGCATGCTTCGCCTCCTGCTGTGACATTTCGTTAAATTAAATTTTAAAGCATTCTGTGCCTGCCACAGACAGAGCCGTCCTTAGGAAGCAGATCACAGCAAGTCCCAGGTGTAAAACGCGTCTGAGGAGGCTCTTGTTTGTCAGTGAAGGAGAAAAGTTAATTTTTTAAACCCCTCTCACCTCAATTAAGTGCATTCTGAGCTAACAGATGCAAAGTGCTACCAATGATGTTTTTAATGTGAGTGCGGAAACTGAGAAAGCACATCCATTAAAAAATAAAATATGTATAAGCCGCCTGCTACATTCACTAAGTGATTAAAAACGTAATCTTCCTGAAGAAATGTGCCATGTATTTGTTTATATTAATGTTAATAACTTGCTAACTAATGATAAATGTATGATAATTTATTCTAAGTGAAATGAAGTGTGCCCTAAAGACAGACTCCGTAAATGAAAGCTTATGCTCACCCGTGTTTGCAAGGGGAGCATTAATAACTATATTCTCCTACTGCAAGAAAATGATTGTATGCAAATTATCTGCAAAGGTGCCCACAGTAGCCACGAAGGCTGAGCAGGGTCTGGGAGGTGCGAGTCCAAGGCAAGGTCCCCTAGAGTGACCCTGCCCTCCTCAGTGGGCCTCAGGGACCCTTTCTCAGGACAAGAGAGTTTTCTATAACTTGCTTTTCGAGCATATCTAAGATTCAGGATTCTCAGTCTTGCTTCTCCATATACAAATAGAATTAATAAAAGCTGCCTAATGTCCTATTACGTGCATTTAGAAATCATTAAGCCAAACTATTTCTGTGAATTTAGAAATTATGTAATTATTATCTTTATAAATAATGTTAACAATTCTAATTTATCCAAGCAGATAGGCCCAAAATATCTATTAGCATTCAGGGCGGCCATCTGTCCCTCCTGACACCACTGCCATCTCCCCTGTGTTGGTGGATGGGAGCCCGCCAAACTGAACTCCGCAAACTGCAGGCTCAGTTGGTTGGCTCCCGGGAGACCTGTGTCCTCCCTGGGGATGATGGGGAGGACAGAGGGAGAGAGGAGGGAGGGAGGGAGGCAGAGAGGGAGGAGAGAGGGCAGAGGGAGGAAGGAGGGAGGGAAGGAGGGAGGAAATGGGAGGGAGGTGGGGGGGAGGAAGAGAGGGAGGAAGGGAGGGAGGAGGGAAGGGAAGGAGGCGAGGAGGAAGGAGGGAGGGAAGTGGGAGGGAGGGAATGGAAGGGAGGGAGGGGGAGGGAGTCAGGGAGTCATCCTCTGGGGAAAAGAGCCTTCTTCCCTGATAGGAGAGAAATGTGCAGGATTCTCCAACAGTGTTACTCTCTGTTTCTCGCCTCTAAGGGGCAGGAGGACAGGAAGCCTATGTTCACTAGAAATAGCCAAGGGAAATGCAGACAGGCCACTGAGTCCCCAGCACCCTGTGCTCCTAAGCCAAGGAGGGAAGGACTGAGGGACATAGTGGGGGGCACGGAGGCAGGCTCTGGACTCTGGTCTGAAATGGCCAAAAGCAAGAGGGCAAAGGAACTGGCCGTCACTCTGAGAAATCCAGGGCCCTCACTGTCAGAGAGAAGGTGCCCACCAACACTAGAACTCAGACTCCTGCACCAAGCAAGGCTCAGTCCCCCACTAAGCCTGGGCTTTGAGGATGTCACCTTTCGGGTCATGTTGATGAGAAGACAACTGAAGAGTGGCCTCACTGGGTAGCAGCCTGCCAGGCACCAAGTGGTCAGTGTGGGCTCCCAGCCATCTTACACAGGGCTTCGCAATGCTCTGAAGAGGGGCTGAGGGGACTGTCCCATCAGCAGAGGGGGCTGCAGGAAAGTGCCCCTTGTCACAGGCCTTGCTCCAGTGAGCTTCCCATCACACAGTTCCTTCAGCGTGTCGAGTCCGCCAATGCAAGTCTCTCAGGATATTCTCCTCCAACACGTCCAGTCATTGGATGGATGCATGGGTGGATGGACAGATGATAGATGATAGATCACAGATGATAGGTGGATGACAGATAGATGGTAGGAGGTAGATAGATGGTGGGTGATAGATGATTGATAGGTGATAGATAATAGAAAGATAGATGATTGATAGAGAGCTACATGAGAGATGACAGATGAGGGGCATGAAAGCCGGGTCTCAGAGGCCAGGGGAATGTGGCTGGGTGGGCTCTGGTTGGAACCTGGACGGCCCAGCCGTCTGTCAAGGGTACAGCAGAACTGACTCCAGGCGGACGGCGCGTGCCTCCAGGACACAGCTGAGGTCCCCTTCACTTTTATTCTGTATTCTGGGAGGTATGCAGATGGCTCAGTGCCAGCTCCTGTTTGTCCCTTCAGTAGGAAACCATGCCACTGTCAGAGCCAAGGGACCCCACTTCAGGTCTCAGCTCTGTCCCACCCGCTGAAACTCAGGCAGCCCTTAACCAGGACCTTGAACCTCAGCCTCTAGCCAGTCTCCAGGCCACTCAGGCAGGGCCCAGAGCCCCGGGGCGAGGGTTCTTCAAGGGCCAGGAGGAGGAGGAAGGAAACATGTAAGGGAGACTAGCTGTGGTTAGGAGCACACCCGTATAAGCATGCGTGTTCACAGATACACCAACACAGACAAGGGCTCGTAAGCATAAAAGTCATGTGTCCACCATCCAGCCCTGGACAACAAATTCACTGCCTTGCACTCAGGGCAGCCCGTTTGCAGATGACGGGGGATCTTCACAGCGCTGCTGGGAGCATCAAGCAGAACCAGAGAGCGGGTCGTGGAGCTCCAGGCAGAGCCTGGCTCAGCATGGCCGAGTCCTGGGGTCCCCTAGCACCACCAGGAAAAACCACCACCACAAGGCACAATGTGTGGAAGCGAGTCTACGGCTCCTGCTCCTGGAGAAACACACACCTGCCATCCGTGCCCTTGGGCCTGGCACATGCCCCTGCAGGAGAAGGGCCTAAGTGGGCAGCTGGCTCCTGTACCTGTCACTGTGGCTCCCAGGCCTGCCGCCAGTCCTCCAGGAGAGATCCTGATCCCGCAAGCCCATCCAGTGTGACCTACCAGGAACCCCACCTTCCTCTCAGGCAGCCCTTTCCCGTTCTCACTTCCATCCCGAGAGGCACCAGCACTCCAGGCCTCTGGGACTCCACCTCCCCTCTGCACCTCAGCTAGTCATTACCAGAAATCACCCCTGATACATTGAATCCCTCACCTCGGCATCTCTTGCAAAGGACAAACAGCCCTGGCAGCTTCAAGGCCTTGATATTAAGGACTCTCATGCTGGAGAGCAGGAGGTCCTGGGGTCAGATGTGTGTTCCAAGCACAGCCCAGCAGGACCCTGCAGACTTGTCCAGTTGGACTGTCCTAGCGCTGATGTGTGACTTTGGCAATTGAGCTGTCTTCAGCAGGGACCCCAGGTAAACCATACTCGGGCACACAGGCATTTTCTCCTGCTCCTCCACTAAAGACTATCTCTCCTGTCGCTCATTTATGTGTGTAATGTGATCTGTGCTTTCTACAGAGAACAAAACTCTGGGGATGGGAAGTCCCCACCCCTTCCCACAGACATGTCCCCAGCCACGGCCTGGTTTGCACTTCTCTCCCGTGGGCATTTAGTCATTTGGTGTGTGCCTACAACAAATGCTTCTCAACCAAATAAAATAACTAGTTCCTGAGTCTCAACTGTCGTTCCCAAATGTTGGCGCAGCTAAACATAGCACTGGAGCTACAGACGGAGCCTGTGCACGGGGAAGCTGAGGCCAGCACGGTGCGTAAAGCAGCTTGAATCCAACCATCCAAAGTGGGAACTGCAAGCTCCCTTCTCACAATCTGTGCCCTGGGCCACATTACTCCACAGGACCTGGAGCCCAGGGTAGAACCCATGAGCTGTGCAGTGTCCTGCGGGAACTGAGGAGAATGGCCAATGTACGGTATGGAAAACAGCCAGACCTCCCTCTGAGCTAAGTGGAGACGAAGCAAGGACAGAGTAACACCCCTAAAACACAGGAACACCTGCTGAACAACAGTCGCTCGTGCCACCAGGACACACGCACACCCGAGGCTCAATAACAAATGCAATCGAATAGATGTCATGGGCTAGGAGAGGCAGACCAGGGCTGGGAGATCAGGGAAGTGTAGGAAGCAAAGCAAGAAGGGGCCTCCCTCATGAGGTCAGTCCTCACACTGTTAGGTTAACTCCATGCTTTGCATGCGAGGTTTTTAATAAGTCATTCAAAAAGATTGCAGTGCAAAAAAGCAATTGTGTTTGGTTGGAAAAGGCAAAATCCTGAAATATACATCTGTTGATCAAACGTGGCAGGGACACTTACTGTGCACCAAATTTCCACATGCGTTCCTGAATTTTCTCAGCGCCTTCACAGGTGATGTAAACCGTCAGGGACAAAGGCAGAGACAGCTAGGCCCCCTAGTTGCTGAAGCACTTCACAGTCCACCAGGACCCTGCAGGGGCACGGAGCCCTAATGACATAGCCACTACAAACGTGAGATGCACCAGTCTCCATCAGCCTGGGGCCCTCTGCCATCCCATGCCAAGCACACCCATCCCCACATCCTCAATGTGCCACGCTGAGTCTGAGACCCTGGTGCTCAGCATGCCTGATACTCCCAGCTCCTGATAGCTATGTCAACACGTCGCCTGCAAATCAAGGCACCTGCTGAGTAGTTACCCATCAATCATATTTAATGTGAGGCCTGAGCACATTGCACATATTCAATAAGGCTGTGCCGGAGCCTCTCTAAGTAAGGATATGAGCCCCACCAAGTCCTTAAAAGAGGCCCGACTTCCCGGGTGATCATCTCTCATCTTCCTTCGCTTACTGGTCCAGCAGGTGTCCCTCATCTCTGCAGGCATCTGGGCACAGAACTCATGACCTCAGGGTCCCTAAGGCAGGAGAGAGTTTTCTATCCACAGGGTCTGGGTACCCAGACATGTTTTTCATATTACCAGTGAAGTCTTGCTTGCTAACTAAAGCATTCTTAAAATTAAACTAATCGCTGTGTGTGTTGGATAGAGACTGTGTGTGTGTGTGTGTGTGTGTGTGTGTGTGTGTGTGTGTGTCTGTGAGTAAGAGAGAGAGAGAGAAACAGGCAGACAGACAATCAGACGCAGGACTAAGGAATAGTGATTGGGCAGATGAGATTGTACCCAAAGTGCAGTCTGCATATCACAAATGTAAGGATGTATATATCAGGGCTTCATCAAGCAAAAATAATGCTTACACAACAACATATCAGCACTGTTCTCCTCCTCTGTACATAAGATAAAACACTTTCCATGAATCATTAGAATCATAAAAAGTGTCCCCAACACCATGCAAAGAGATGAAGTACAGCTAGGAAACCACCCCATCCGTTGATGTGACTCACTTATTCATTCCCCTTGTATAGCTACAAACTTAAAAGATATGGGCAGTTTGCAAGAAAAATACTTTGTAGCTACAGCTATTAACAGACTAATTAAGGCAACCATTAACAAATCTATTCCCTAATTGATTCCAAATTTTGCAAAGCAGACAAAAGCATCTGAAAAAGGGGAAGTGTATTCTTAACCCCAGGAAAAGGGAACTGGGTTTGAAGACGCTCCCTAAGGAACAGACACCATGACTCTCATTTTTCTTAATGGTCCATGAACAGCACTGCCTGAGACCACAGTGTTGCTTAAAGGAATATTCTGGAAAGAAATTATGTAACTTATCAGCAACAAACATGCTGCCCAAATCTAATAGCTGTGTTTATTTATTTATTTTTTTAAAATAGATGCTGCTTGCTTTATTTGGAATATGAACATTTGTAGCAAATACTTTCTGGCAATTTTCTCATTTGACATCTCCCCCAAAGAATTATTTTCAACGATATTATTTTTAAAGGGAAATAAACCTGGAAGACTGAAATGTGGGTCCTGGGTGTTATTTACACAGTTGGAGGTGGGAGGTGTCCTGTTGTACAGAAGTCCCAGGTGTGACTGACTTGTTAAGTTGCTGGGTTTACCCACACAATGCCTTTTTAACACTTTCTATGGTAGAATCCGGTAAAAGAAAAGCAAAGTGCCTTTGTGTGACCCTCCTCCTGAGGCAAGCTCCCCGCAGACCCGTGCTCAGGCCCTGGTGGAGGAGGAGAAGCAGCTGAGGGGACAAAGGTCCTGCAGGGTCCTTCCAGATCTGCAGAGCAGCTCCCCACACCAAAGGAGAAGTGCTTGAGGTCTTTGATTTGTTGTTAATATTGTTATCCCCAAACATAAACACACCCAATTCACTTCCCAACCGCACGCCCACGTCTCCCTCAGAATGAATGGGTAACAACATCCGGGTGGTTCTTGGACTTCCTGCCTCTTCCAGCCCATGAAATATACATGAAATGGTTTCGTGCCACCTGCAAATGAAAAAGTCAAGTAAAATGTAGAGAGCGGGGGTGGAATTCCAAAAGCCCTGGGGAGCTCATCCAGGACACCCGTCACATGCCATTCCACACACTGTGGGATCCAAGGCATCTCTTTTTGTTTTTCCTCTCTTCGGATTAAAAATAAAGCAATTGCCCCAACTTGGAATCAAACGGCTATCCCACCAAAGAAAGATATTAACCTGGGACACTTTTATGTGCCAATAAAATCTGATCACTTGACGTGCCTTTCAGGAAGGGTCGCTCTCCTCATTATGGAAATTGCTATACCGGATTCCTGGTCTGAAACAGTGGTCGTAAATCAGGATTAAAAGCCACGGGTGAGCTGCTATTAGCTCAGATGTCAATACTTATCTTTCCTAAATCACTCAACAGCCTAAGTGAAAGTCAGTAAGCAGGACTGGCCCAAGTGGGCTTGAGGACAGGATGCCCCGCCCCACCTTGCTCCTGGAAGTCTGGGGGCAGAGACTGCGCGCTGTCCAGATGCAACTGGAGGAAGTCCAGCGGCTCCCCTCAGCCTCACAGACCACTCTCTGTCAGATGGCATGCAAATGCAGGAGTCCTTCCCTGGGCCATGCCCCCGCAGCTCAGCTTTCAAACCGCCCTCCCCTGTCACTCCACTGAATTCAAAGGAAGAGGAAAAAGCAAGGGCAGGCTGGATACAAATGTGGCCTTGTGATTGTTTGCGAAACTGGCGAAAAGTCTCTGCCGTGTTTGACAGAGGTTGTCCTCAATGGAAAATGAACTCGTAGACATTCATCAAATGGATGAACATCCCAATGTTCAAAGGAAGGCATTAGGAGAGGGTGATTCTCAAAAGGGAAAACACAAACAAGCAAGCAAGCTAATTGCTGAGCCTAATAGAACCGAAGTCCTGCAAACGAAAGGAGTGAAGAGCTTTTGCTTCTTTCATCATAAAACCTACTGTTGGCAGGAATCACGTCTGATATCCTCACACTGGGGCTAACAGGGTAAACTGCCGTCACTCCCGGAGGTCGTTTTAGAGCGAGATTTTCTAAATTTAAAACTAGAAGTACCCATTTGTGGCCCCAGAAATCCCTTCTCTGAGAATAGGCCTTTAGAGAACCATGAGGTGTGTTATTCTAGAATACAGATCTGATATGTGCAAACCATGTGATGACACTGTGAATCCTCAGCAGCCAAGCATGGAACCAGCCCAGGTGATCAACAGAGGAGCCGGCCAAGGGCACTCCCAAGCACACAGGAACACATCCAAGCCCCCCCCCCCCCACCGCCAGTGAAAGACAATGACCAGGAGGAAGTCCAGGGCAGTGGGGTCAGGGAGAGAGGGGTGGGGAGGGAAAGTAGAAGACAGGAGGTTGAGATGCAAAATTATGTTTACACGCATCTATGAGCAAGCGAGAGCGAACCCCCTCGTGTGTCACCCTGGGCACTAAGAGAGTTTTTAATAGGGACACAATGAGAGTCACCACTGCACATGTTGGGCCAAATCATGGCGGGTCACTTGGAAGACCAGAAAGGGGGTGGGGGGAGAGCAGGGGCTTGCAAAGAGTTCTGGGCCCCCAAAATCCCCACTGGTCTTGTCTGAGGCCATCCTGGGAAGAAGGAAGCCTCAGGGGCCTGGGAGAGAGGCCAGTCAAGCCCAACTCCCTGGGCAGGGCCACTCAAGTCTGTGCCCTGACCAATGGCTCTGCTCCCCAATACTGGAATCACATACAGATGATCAGTCAAAACTTCCAGACACACACACTTGCTTGCTGATGAGTGGACAGGAGCACACACTGCCGTGCTGAGGCTGACTGCGCTATAAAATGTAACCCCAAAGTTTAAAAAAGTTTTTATTAAAATTTATACTGTGTAAATCAGAGCTCTCTCCCTTCCTCACTCCCAGGTGTCCCACCCACTTTGAGGCCAGGGCTCAGAAGGGCTCATCTCCCTCCTTGTTGGAAGCCGAGACCTGAAGAGTGGCAGGGTCGGAGTGACGGGAGTGAAACTGACCAGGTCATCTGGTGGCCCTGGGCAGCCCCAGCCCCAGAACCTGGGACCTTCCTGCACCAAGGTCTGGAAACAGCCTTCACAGGCCTATTTGAGGACCAGCGCCATCGCAGGCCAAGACTGGGGCATCTGCAGTGGACACCTGGACCTGAATGCCTGTCCAGCAGCTGTTCACTGCACATAGAGGACAAGAACCAGCCAAGTCAATCCAGGAAGTGAATTACACCTAGAGAAAGTGACATTAGGTGTATTTTTAAATATCTTATACATTTATTTGCTTTTTGTATTTATTTGATTTTTTTTTTTTATCCTTCTGGATAATCCAGACCTTTTAAAGTGCAGAAATGGAAAGAAAATTCCAGTTCAACTGGTTGTGCGACTTGCTGGTGGCTTCCGGGAGCCCTGGCAGAGCAGCCACCAGGCCAGGCTCCCTGGCCATTGCAGACAGCCTTCAGCTCGACCTCCCCTCTCCAGGGAAAGCTTCTGAAAGGGTTAGTGCCTCCAGTTCTCCCCTATGAGGCAAGGGCCACAAAGGCACCCAACCAGTGGGGCTGTGTAAAAATTAACCAAGACAGCCCTCCAGCACAGCAGCTGACAGGCACCCGCTATGGTCACAGTGGTCACTATGGTCACTAAATGCAGGAATACTCAATAACAGAACATGCTATTGGGTTATAAGATTATAGGAGTTCACACAATAGCTCAGGCTCAGTTTATTCAACTTTATCACAATGCAAAGAAAGAGGTTCAAATATGGACACTGATGTACATTTACAGTGTATATGTGTCTATTCATACATATGCACATGTACTCATGCTACGGCATAGCACAACACATATGATACCTGCACACGCATGTGTGGGCTCAAATATTTGCACATGTTATGTTTTGGAATTACATAGCAAGCAGTACACATAATGTATGCATGCACACACACGAGCACATACCTACACATGTCATCGTGAGGTTACACAGCACACAAGATATATGCATACACACATGTGGGCACATGTCTTCAAAATTTCAGTAACGCAGTCACCGGAAGTTTTCAAGGAAAACATTAAGCTTGCCTTCCTTGGAGGGCATCGAATCGCAATTCAAAAAAAAAAAAAAAAAAAAACCATTCACATACTTCTGGAAATCCATTTCTAAGATTGAAAACAGAAGAGTCGCTGGCACGGGGGGGTGGGGGTTCTAAGCCCACCGAGGTTGCCTAATTAGATCGCACGACTTTTCATTTCACTCCTTCAGGGCTGGGAGATGATCAAGTCCCAGTTTAATCAACCCTTGGCCCAAACGCTCCTCGGAGAGAACATTTTCCTCAAAGCCATGAACTTCAGCCAGGAATCTGTTAATTTTACCTTTTATATTTCTTTCCCCCTCTATCATAATAATGAGGTGCCTGGAAATGTTAATGTTATTTGGGATTTTCATTTAAACTATTTCTTAAACTCTCGCCCTCTGATCTCTCCTTTCAACAGACCGAGTTTCCCTGAGTGAGCGGCACCGGGGAGTAGCAGAGGTGACCAGGCTGAGCAGGTGGACTCACGGGTACTGAAGTACTAACTGCATTTAAATGAGAACCCCCACCCCACCCAAATTCCCCAAGCTACTGAATATAAGAGTCCCTGGTCTCTTTATTCAAATTAAAACGATGTGTAAGAACATTAAGTCCTAATAATAATAATAATGGCCAATATTCATTAGCTCCTCTTCCCTCTGCCCCTCCTCCCCGCACCACTGCACTCAACAGTGGCTCCGCTAGTGTCCCTAGCATCCTAGGGACCCCAGAGGGCATGCACAGAGATGTGGGAGGAACAGGCAGGTGCTAAGTGCTGCGTCCAGGACGCATTGGTGTCAATCCACAGATCTGTCCAGGAGGAAGCCTGGGCTCTGTGCTCCTGTATCACCCTCCTCTACCACTGCCAGGCTGTCTGTGGAAGTGGACAGAGAGCAGGACACAGGACACAGTACCCAGGGAGAGGAGGGCCACCTGCCCATGCTCTTGGGTTCAGGTTTTACCCTCCAGTCTCCTAAGTCACTGGCTTCCCCTTCGTAACATAAAATTCTGCTATAAAATGTTCTTTTGTTGTTTAAAAGTGTCTCATCAAGAAAGAGGGCAATAAGTGAACTCTGGGATCACTGGTTCCAGATGTGGCAAACACGTAAGGCCAAAGCACAAACACCCAATGCAGGGATCTTCAGTGCCCCAGAGCACAGCGGTTCTTCAAGGCACAGGGACCCTCCGAGTCACTGCCTGGAACGGCCAGAGCTGCTTCAAACCCCGGCCGGCAGAACCTCTTCTTGGAGGAGACTCTCCCCAGACTTGTCCACCAGCATCCCTTCGTCAATCCACAAGAGACTCTCTCAGAATAAGAAAAAGCAAAAACACTTATATCAAAAAATAATATAACCACTTAACAGATTTAAATGTTTCAGAAGGCTCATGGAAGATCCGAAATACTTCCTCATAAATACTTTGCTTTTCAAATAATTACTGCATTATTATTCTCATGCAATATTTTTAAATTATGACCTGATTCCAGGCCAAAGGTCGTCACAACTGTGGGAGAAGTGCAAGATGCAAATGGAACACGCACAAGGCAGGATGGCAGCACAGAGGTTCAGGGAAATCACCAAGTGCTGAAATGAAGCCTGTGCGTCACTCATCTATACCATCAGAAAGGAAAGGGTCACAAGGACCAGCAGGCACAACAGGAGAAGTCTGTGGGAGAGAGAAGGGAGCCATGGTGGAGGCCCTGCTGGGCTGTGCAGTCACCTGTGCCAGTCAGTGGACACCAGACAAGAGGCACTGGCCATGTGCAGCCAGCATGGTCACTTCTGTGTCCTATGTTCTCAGACAGCACGGTAACATACTGCTTTTGTCACCAAAAACACAATACCATGACACAAGCAATTCAAGGGGCGGACATGACCATCTCCCTAATGTCATTTGAATCCACCAGAGCCCATCGAGTCCCACAGAGCGGGCACTGGCTATGTTTTTAAACTTGACTGTGCATTCTACCATATCCAAAAATGAGAAAACCCTCATAAACTGACATCGGACCTGTGACGAAGTAACAAACCAACTCAACTTGATGATGTGCTTGTCAAGTTGAGGGGTAGAAGGGAGGTGGGGACACAGAGAAGCCAGCGATGGAGGATGCAGGTCATCTGCCACAGGAGCACCGTGCTGCAGTGTGTGTAGATGGGTCACGTACCCACCCATCCCTCAGCTGCCCAGATCCCCTAACCTCTCCTAACACTATCATCCATATCCCAATGCTCAGGGAAATCATTTACTGTTATGACTGTGCTGGGAGAGCTGCAGCCTCATCAGGCCAGCCAGCTTGAATGGACTGGTCAGGCGGTGACGGTGGGCAGGTGGGTCACTGGGGCTGCCCTGGAGGGGACATCTTCCCTGTAGCCCCTTTCTCCCTCTCTCTCTGCTTCCTGACCCCACCATGGAGCTGAGCAGTTTCCCCCTGCTGGTCCCTTGCCCCATGACGTTCTGCCTCACCTTGGCCTAGAGCAATGGAGTCTGGCCATCTATGGACTGAGACCTCTGAAGCCATGAGCCCAAATCCACTTTCCTTCTAAATTGTTTTGGTCACAGCAATGCAAAAACTGACTACAGCATTTCCCATTATAAAAAAGTCCAGCAATTCCACGGGAATTGGAGAAACAGGGGCCTTTGCCATCTCTGAAAGGAAACCTTGCCACACTGGGTCCTGGGGAAGGTGTGTGAGCCCCAGATGCCCCTCCAGGTAGCGTTGCACTTCCAAAACCTCCGCAGTCTACAGGGGTGCCTAAGGCTACAGCGCAGCTACAGCACCGGCATCAATGATTACAATTCAACTGAGTCCTGGAATTCATCATCCTTCAAGGACCAATCACAACAGGATTGTGAGTCATGATCCTTCTCATCTCAGCTTTAAGCAGTGGAAGTCACATAAGCACTATCCATTTGAAAAAAAAAAAACAGTCCTCTCACTCATGGGACAGAAGGGACACGGAAGTGCTTGGCTACTGTTGTACCCTGTAATCGCCTTTCTGCATGGAAGCTTGGGGCCTGGAGAAAACCTCCCACGGAAGCAGCTAGTGAAATCAATAACATGCCTTCTACCACAGTGTTCCCAGAACAGATTCACTCTTGGTGCACAGAGAGCTGGGGAGAGCAGCGCTTTCCACAGTCATCATATTTCAGTACCTAAGAAGGAAGATGGATGGAAACTACTCAAGGGAAATACACGGGAAATTGAAATACATCCATGTTTAAAATATGCATGCAAAGTAAATCTGCTGTGGCCGACAGCCCAGGAACCGCTAATCACCGAACACCTCCTCCTGGTTGGGAGGTCCAGGTGCAAACTGCAGTTGCTAAAGATGACCTAGCCTAAGAGGGGTTCCCCAAACAGAGGATGCTTCAACATCTTCCTGGTACCACTGCTGTCGAGAGAAACATGCCCTCCATCCCCTGGAGATAAATAACAGCCATACCGCGTACAACCTTGCTGGGAACCATCCCCAAGAGTAGTCCTGCCTGCACTCATGGCTCTTGCCATCCATCCTCCTGGATTTAACTCTGGGTCCATCAGATCTTAGATTCCACCTAACAAAAGCCATCTACTGTCCCTCTGTCTCAGAACATAGCAACAATTTCATATGATATTTGACCCACATTGAAAGATTCTCAAAAGCAAAGTCACTGTGCTACAAATGGTTTTCAGCAAAATTCAACTCAAGCGAGTGTACAAGGTCTGTGGGGTCTTCAGTCTGTGAGATGCACTTGCACGTGGCTCACCCCGTGCTCAGCTGGCTCTCCGTTTCCTCCTACACCCCATGCTCTCTTTTGGGATTATTTTCTTCCTACTTGAAAATCACCATTTCATGTTTTTCCACTAAATTGTCTGGTATGATAAATTCTCTCCAATTTTTCTTGTCAGAAAATATCATTATTTAATTCTTCATTTTTGAAGAGTATACTTGCTAAAATAGAACACAACATTGGGGAGGATTTTTTTTTCCATGTTAAATGTCATTCCATTGTCTTCCAGATTTTATAATTTCTTTTGAAAAGTCAGTCGTCTTATCATCGCTCCTTTGCACTGACATTTCCTTCAGCCAGGTATGATTTCCTTTGAACTTATCCTGTCAGACATCATAGTGCTGCTTCAGCCTGTGGCTTGATGTTGTTGACCTATCTGGAAACTTCTTTCCTTTCTCTGTCTCTCTCTCCTCTTTACTCTTCAGAATATTTCCTACTGATTTCTAGTCCAGTTATCTAACCCTAATTTGTTCACAAGCCAATGTATTATAGTCTTAATTTCAGTTATTCCATTATTCAGTTCTAGAATTTTTGTTTGATTCTTTGCATATATTTTGATTTCTGCTGATCTTGCCATCCATTTTCTTGAATATATTTATTAGAATTATTTTATAAATCTGTTGAAAATTCTGGTGACTGGCTCATGCATAAGTCTATTTCTGATCCCATTACTGGATCTGGGATTTGGTAGTGCCTGGTAATTTTTGATGGGATGCCAGACAATGTACATGAGTCACTGCAAACACTCTGGGTTATGCTAACTTCCCTTAGAGAGGATTTATTTTGCTTTAAACTGACAATTAGAGCAAGAGGCGATGATTGTAATTCAGTGTATGCTTGAACTGACCCAAAGTGGGTTTTGAGACTCTGTGAGGATTGACCCACTTTTGGTTCACCCTTCTTTCTAGACCCAGCTAAGATCCAGGATGTTCAGGGATCCATCCTCTCCAGCAGGTCCTGAGCTTTATGCCCCTTCTAAATATCTGTATGGCGAGACTGCTGAGACCTCTTGCCCGGCTTCTCAGCTGACACTTTCTGTCCAATTCATCAGAATCTTAACTGCTGCTATGAATTAGCAAATAGTTCAAGAGAAACAGGAGAGCAGGATGTGGGGCTCGGCTCCATGCTTTCTCCTCCTTGCTGGCTTTTAACCTCAAGCAGGCATGGCTGCCTTTGCAACCTTAAGCTACAGTCTTGGTCTTCTCAGTCCTGACAGATCTATAACAGCCTTGACCTGCTTCACTCTCTCTTTTCCAGGACTTGAAATCAGCAGGTGCATTAGGGCCCAAAGTGGCTCTCCACACAGGCACACTCAGCGCATGCACCCTCTCTGGTGGACTATGCAACCTGCACGTCCTCTGCCCTCCAGTCTGGGCAGCTCTACCACCTACAGAGCATAACTGAGTGATGCTCTGCTGGGCCCCAGCTCAAGCCTTCAGACACCAACCGCTTCCACTTCCTGTCTTTCAGAAGACTTGCCCAGGAGAAGAGGGTGTCATGGAAGGGATCTGACTACCCTACAACTACTGTGCCATGAGGAAGCCTAAGACACCCCTGCAGGGACACAGCATGGCGTCCTCCAGCCAAGAAGCCAGACCTGAGAGCAGAGAAGCTTCTGGATGGCTCCAACTGCTCCACCATCCGCCATGGGACCAAGGACCCTGTGAAGGAGTGACTTGCCTGAGTTCTTCACCTCCAAGAACCACGGCGGGTGATGACAGGACATAGTTTTCAATACTCTAACTTTGGGGGTAGATTTTTTTTTATATATAATAGGTAAACATGACACCCTGTTTCCTCAGTTTTCCAATGCTTGGTTGCATCTCCAGTGAGAGAGAGTGTGTGTGTGTGTGTGTGTGTGTGTGTGTGTATGTCAGAGAGAGAGAGAGAGAGAGAAAGACCTCAGCTAGACATGGAGTTCAGGTGTCTTCCAAGCCCTAACATCAATGAGCTGGGTGCTGAGTGCCAAGGGCAGATGCTATGCTATCTCTGGCCGCTTTTCATCAGCTCTGCCCAGGGCCAGCTCAACACCATCCAGTCTCCTGCCTCTGTCCAGCACCATGTTCCCCCACATCCCCTGCTCTCCCACCTGCTGAAGTCCTTTAGAGTTTACGGCACTGTGACATTTCATGTCTGCATTTCTCCCCTCTGAAGTGTAAAGACCTTCGTAATACCCAGTTCTCTCTCCTTTTGGACACATGCTAGGAATCTGCTTCCCTTCCTTGGGGAATGAGCTCATGCATGGCCACGTGGGCCATGAGAATGGAGGGAAAGTGGCATGTGTCGCACCTCCTTGCTACCCACGCTTTCCCCCTGCCACATGACCAAGAATGTTCTAGATGATGTGCGTCCCCTCCAGCAGGCTGGGTTCCCACGTGAGTGACACCTGCCAAAACCTGCAGCTGAAATTCAGTGATACAGAGAGGGAATGGCATGAAACTCTGCCATTGGGAGCTCTAGAGACTCAGGGCTCTTGTCCCTAACACACCATAGCCCATCCCGACTGTGCAGGCAGAACTTTGTGTGCGTGGTCCTTGGTGCACAGGACTGGCGCTCTAGAAGCAACTGGTCAGTGCTGAGCCATATACGTGAGTTTTCATTCCAGCGTCTTTACAAAGCAACAAGTTTTAGGGATGACAGGTACACTAGAACCTATAAACAGAAGTCATTGAAATGTATTTATCTCCAGGTGTGCTAAAATTTCATAAAATTATAAATAATACTCCAAATCAGAAATTCTCTCCAAAGAAAGCTCCCCTTCAGTTACCCACAGGACTGGTTTCCATGGGGCAGAATGAACGCAGTCTGATTCTACGGACACAGAATGGAAGACCCATGGCTCCGTTGTGACTGCACAGCCTGTGGGTCCCTCTGGTCCATTAGTGCAGATGAGTGAGCGCTAACCCCCTGGGGGACCCTGGGGGTCACTCTATTCCTCAGGGTCTTCCCCTGGAGCTGTAGGCCTTTCCTTTATATTTTGACATCTGAAATACTCAAAGACAATCTCTGAATGGTCCCTTTGAAGTTCATCATAGAGATTTTGTAAAGATTTCAGGTGCAAATGGTCCCTGAAGGATCTTCCCTGAAATAAAATGAGGAGCAACTGGGACACGGAAGTGACAACTTTTGTTCCTTGATATATAACGAGAACTGTCTCCCGGCACATAAATACTTTAGCTTAGTCCTGAGATAAAAATGTCTTGTTTTGATAAGTTGGTCCTAGTGGTAAGATGTGAAAATCAAAAAGATTCTTTTTTCCTTTGGGAAAAAGTAGAGAGATGTCTTGAGAAGGTAAAGAGTCCACGTGACTCTGAACAAGGACCACAGTGTTAGGATGGAGAGTCATTCACAAGTCCAACATTTCCTTTCCAGCCCGATTCTGGCACTTTGGTCCCTCCTCTGGCCTTGTCTCTTTGGATGAGTCACTTCAATTTCTCCTGTTTCTCAACATGAATCATGAACATTAAAAACAATTTTGAGAGGACATGTCAATCACTCCCAAAGAGGCCACAACTCTTGGGGGGGGCAGTCCTGAGCCCCAGGAGGAGCAGCTCTGAGACCCCCAAGGCTCAGCACTTCTGGAGGGAAGGAGGCCACCCTGAGGAGAGAGGCTCCTGCTGCTTCCCCTCGGCCACCGTCATCCCACAGCCCTGCTCAGGGCCTCTCTGTTGGCCCCTGCCAGTGCCCTCCCCATCCTGCCTCTCCCATAATTGCAAATTGTCACTTGAAGGCTGGTTGTCCATTCACTCATGGACTAGAGTGTGCGCCCATGATTAAAAGGGAGGGCCACTGGGTGCAGCCATGGGCCCCGGGGCCTCAGCACCCTGGATCTCCAGCTACGGAGCCTCACCCCCCAGCCCCATGGTGCAGCCCCAGACCGGCTGTCACCTTCTAAGCCCACGCATTCTATTTTGATGCTTTTCAGTATAAATGTGCAGTCGTTCTAAACATTAATTTTAAGATATGAACAAGCCCTTCTAAGATGCAGAACTGAAAAACCATACAAATACATGCAGAAAACCAGACTGCTGTTTTTCTAGGGAAAAAGCAAATCTCCTGAGTTTGAATCATTCAGCCAAAAACAGAAACAAAAACCTTGGGGTGCACTTTCCTTGGACTCCATGGAGAGTGAATTCCTTTGTTTACAAGTGTCACAAGTGGATGTGAACCTGCCAGGGTTACATGAATGTGACTGTAGGTGACGGACGTGAATCGTAAATCCAACACAATGATGTAAAAGAAAACAGGCTCCATATGGCTCCATTGCCCACAAACACCAGCCGGTCACTGTGTGGCCACCGCGGGTCAGAGAGGCTAAGAGGCAAAGCAGGTAGGAGTGGGTGGCTCAGAGGGCAGATCTTGGCAGGCACAGGCTGGCCTCTCGTTCCCATTTCCTCCCTGTGACTACGTGAGTGCGCCCCATGAACCACGCAGGGGCCTGAATCAGACAGTGTGGCTGACTGCCGACCCCTCCCCAGAACACACAGGCTATGCACGGGGCTCCTCTCTGGCCAGCGCCTGCACCAGCTGCTGTAGCTCCCGCCTGTCGGTGGGTGTGAAGACCTGAGTGCAGACCCAGCCCCTGCGGGTATGGGGACTGCAGAGGGACCCACGGGCCCCTGTCTGGAAAAAGTGGTGGGTCTCCCTGCTCACGCTAATCTCGGCAGAGCCAGGGTTGGGGAGGACAGTGCACATGTGACCCAGAGATGCAGGAATAGCAGAGAGGCCCCCTGATTCTGGGTGGAGGCCACTCCACAGTGTCCCTGAATAAGAACTCAGCCCTCAAGTCCACAGTGGATCTGTCTTGGAATAGCCAGGCCTGCCCCAGGGGCTCTGCACCAGACACTTATTTTTAAGCTCGAGGGGACTCCCCCATGTGAAGACGGGACTCCTGGAGGGTGGGCCAAGAACGCCCCTGGGCCCCATGAAGGTTCCTGCAATTCCAAGGGCCCTCCAGGGGTTGGGGCTGGGGCGGCTCCTGCCTGTGTGGCTCTGACTTTGTGCGTGTGCACGCAGGGCCTGGGTGGGGACCGCGCTGCTTCCTAGACTGTTTCCCAGACCAGAAGGAAGAGTCTGGGTCATGTGATCAGGAAAGTCTCCGCAGATGCCCCGAGTCTTCAAGGGAAGCCCAGGCTATTACCCCAAGGCCTCTGATGTAGGGTGGTCCCAGGGAAGGTCTGCACCCTGGATGAGGCTGGAAGAGGCCCTCAGGCCTGTGCCAGGCTGAGGCACTGGTGCCTGTGCGGCCCCAGCCATGATTAAAGTCAAAACAAAGAAAATGTAGAGAACGTCTCAAACCGTCCTCAACTATGAGTTACCAGCATTCATGCTCAGCCACACGTGCAGAGGGCTTCTTCACATGAAGACACAGAATAAATACTTTTCTTAATTATATTATTTTAAGAAAAAAGCTTGCCCAGAAATAGCAGCAGCCGGGTGTTTTCATGGTCCAAGCACATTCCACTGGGGTCCTGGTGGTTACCAGTGCACCCACCAGGTCCAAGCACTGAGGTCAGATGGAGCACGGTCACCACCTGACCCAGGGGGAACGACATCTCCAGACTCATGCAAGGGTTGGTTCAGTTTGGAACACGTCTGTCCACACCCAGCACAGGTGTAGACCAGGCGGAGGGGGCTACCCGTGGGGGAACCGGCTCATAGAGTCTGATTTGCATATATCGCTAATCCAAGCACAAGGAGAGCTTTATTTGTCTCCATGTTGAATCGGTTCCCAATTATTTGGGAATTAGTTGACTTGCTTTTCACTTTTAGAATTTAAAAACCTCCTGACTCATTATGGACTCTTTTTAACCAGAGTCAGAACAGATTTCTTTCCTCTCTGAGGCTGCCATCATCAATATTACGCTGAAAAATTGTTCATTTACCACAAGTCACTACATTGTTGATTAAATTGTGCACATGCCAGCATTAACACCACTCTCAATGGGAGATAATTGTAACTTTAGTAATATACAGAAGGCTGTGTGAAGGTACAAAGATGTTTACTGCAGCATTGTTGGTAATTGTGAAAAATTGGAGACAAACAAAATGCCAGCAGTGATGAAATAAATTACAGTGATAGCATTCATTTTTTAAAATATCTGTTCGTAGGTACACAGTATTGCTTCTGCACAGCTGTGCATGATGCACACTGCAAAACTCTAGTGGACACATTCACACCACAGTCTGTCAGGGGCTAAACAATTATTTAAGTAAAAGGCCAGAGAAGTCAATATTTTAAGGTTTGTAAACCATTGAGCCTTGGTTCTTGGCCACAACTACCCAACTCTGCCATTGTAGCAAACAGGAGCCAAACACACAAATTCATGAATGTGGTGGCTGTGGTTCATACAATTTTGTACTTGCCCAGCAACTTTGGAGGCTGAGGAAGGAGGATTGCAACTTCAAGGCCAGACTTGGCAACTTAACAAGACCTCGTGCCAAAATAAAAATAAAAAGGGCTGGGGACACAGCTTAGTGATAGAGAGCTCCTGTGTTTAGGACCTGAGAAGGGGTGTCTGGGCAGCACACTCGGGCGGGTGAGCCTGGCTCTCACCTCCCGTGCTGTGTGGGCTACCCAGGACAGCACTCCCTGGAGATTCAGGGCATCATTTATGATCCAGGCACCTTCCCAAGTGTGGACGACACCTGACGATGGGAAGTGTCCCCAAGGAGGAATCCATGGTAGACTAATCTGCCGACTCCGCCCTCTGAATTCTCTCCTAACTTCCCTGGAGCTGAGTCAGGGCACTGAGTTTGCCATTAAAGATTCCGATTAATCAGCAGCGATGAAGCATGAAGTCTAAACCACGACTCCTGAATCCACCTCACCCTCATCAGACCCTAGTTTCACACGATGGAACGTGACCAGTGGAACCCTTCCCCACCCCAGACGGGCAAGACCTGTTGAGACTCACTTCACAACTGCACTTCCCGTCCTGTACCTCCTCCACCAGCCCCCGAGCCAGGGCAGCCTGCCAGCCAGGGGGCAGAGGGCAGGCGGCTCTCACCCTGATCTAGACCAGCTCCAGGGGCAGCATGTCCTGGATGGATGCATTTGATAATCGGCCTTTGGCAGACACGGAGGGGCCCAGGGCCACTGCTGGTCCCCAGCCAGTGGGGGGCAGCTGGATCTGCACCCTGGTGGTGCAGCCAGAGCTGCACCATGGCAGCACCCTCTCCTCTCATCTGGAAGTGGGGGGCTGTCCTGCCAATTCAAAGCCTGTGCCTCAGCAACAAAGAGACAGGAGGGCTCTGGTGTGCTTGGGTATGCCCTCCTCTCCCTCGGCTGTGGTTTTGTTCAGCACACCTGGGTTTAGAAGTATATACGCATTCTCAAAAGAAGACATGCAGTGGTCCCTAGGTACACAGAAGATGCTCGACATCACCCATCACTAGCAAGAGCAACCCACAGCAGCCTCCAGGGGTCCTGCCTCCCTACCCAGCACTGTAGGCATACGGAGCAAAGAGCCTGAGAGCCGCGGGCAGGGCAGCCAGCATGGCAGCAGCAGGGAGGGGCTCACAGATGGACACTTGAACCAGCAGGACCTGGCACCCCATGAGGGGTGTGCAAAGGAAACAAAATCAGGCAACTCGAGGAGACGTCTGCACTGACGTGCTCACTGCAGCACGGCACTGCAGCCAAGGAATGGAGACCAGTGCGCACCAACAGGTGGAGGGCGGAGAGAACCACGGTGCATATGTGATGCACGCGCACATGCGCACACGCGCGCACACACACACACACACACACACACACACACACACATGGCGCAACCCTGGAGAAGGGAGTCCCACCATTTGCCATGGCGTGGGTGAACCGGGAGCACCTCAAGCCAAGTGAAATGAGCCAAACGAGGAAAGTGATCACTGCGTGGCCTCCCGTCTACACGGAATCTAGGACAGCTGAACTCGGAATACACATGCTCTGGAGTGGAATTTGCCAAGGGCCAGGGGGTGGGCAAAAGGGGAGACGTTGGTCAGGGGTTCAAATTATGTGAGATCAATAAATCCTAGAGATCTAATGTGCATGGTATTTTGTATTTGGAGTTTTCTAAGAGGGTCGCTCTTCAGTGTTTTCACCACCCCCCTCCCCAAAAAAAGAAGAAGAAAGAAAGAAATGGGAGCCACGGGAGGTGATGGGTCAGTGACCAGCTGGTCATGATGGTCAGTCACAAAGCACAGACACCAAATCACCACACCAACGACCTTAAAAATATACAATACACACAACTGTGAAGTGTCAATCATACCTCATTAAGGTTGGAAAATTAAAATAAAAAGGTATACATTGAAGACAAAATGAAGCTATAATAGCAACAACAGTTGCCTGGGGTCAGAGGTGGGATGGGGGTGACCACAGGGGGCAGAAGGCACTTTGGGGACAATGAAGGGGGCATCTATAAATGTATAATGGAGTCTGCACATTACTTTATACGTTTTTCAAAAGTCACTAAGTGAACCCAGGTACGAGGCACCCATGTAAATGCTGCCCTGCGTGAGACGGACCTGGACTGCAGCTGAATGTCCTGTGCACGTCTGGTGAACACCTTATTTCGTGTTGTGCAAGTGCGTTCTACATGCACAATGGTGATCGACCTCGGAGCCCCCAGGTGGCCTTCCAGAGGGCGTCATTGGAGAAAAGCCACCTCACCAGACTTCACGCAAAGGAAGCATCTGAGTGACCTGCCCCTCTACCTCAACAGGTGCCATCTGCACACCCAGGTGACCTAACAAAAACAGTCAGGAGTGTCAAAAGTGGGGACTGTGGAGACGTGTTCTAGGGCTGGAAGGAGCCCACCTCCCAGGGGTCTTTGGCCCAGCTGCTCAGGAAGCAATGATGTCCCTCCTCCTGTGCCCAGGGCTTTGGCTACCTTGTGGGAGAAGACATCAGGTCAGAGCCACCTCATCTGCAAGTGGAGAGACAGGGACAAGGCAGGGCAGACAGACACCCCATGGCAGGGTGGCCAGCATTTCACAGAAGACACCACCGGACCACAGATGGTAGGACAGCTCTCCCTGACCTGGGGCGGGGAACTGGCTGCTCACACACGTTCAGCCCTTGGAGCTGCTTCCTGGGCCAGTGGGGTGTTTTGCTTAGATTATTTTTGTCTTTTTTTTTTTTTTTTTTTTGTACTGAGGATTGATCTCAGGGCCACTCAACCACCGAGCCCTATTTATATTATACAGCCCTATTTTGTATTATATTTAGAGACAGCGTCTCATTGAGTTGCTTAGCGCCTCGCTATTGCTGAGGCTGGCTTTGAACCCAGGATCCTCCTGCCTCAGCCTCCTGAGACACTAGGATTACAGGCATGTGCCAGATGCCCACTTGGATTTTTTTTGCACATTTTCAATGTGAATGTGCTGGGCAGGCACAACCCTCTGGTCCCCCTGTGCCCACCTGACCGACCAGTTCCCATATCACACCACCTTCTCTGAATCTAAACCTGGTGGAGGTTGTGGGCTTTGGATCAGACGAGGCATGTTCCTCCCCCTGGAGCAAAGCTGCCCGGCACCTGCTGAAACTCACAGGTGTGGAGCCACCTGGGCTTTCCAGCCTCGTTAACTAAACAGAGAAAACAAAAAAAGCAATGACTTCTTTGGAACAGGCATGAAACATCCTGTTTGTCTGTGGGAGTGGTGACCTCAGCTCTGCAGAATCAGGCAGGGATCCCTGAGGAGAGGCTCTGGGGGCTGTTGCCATCACTCCTGCCACGGGTTCTATCGCCATGAACGCATGTGCACCGTCTCATCCGCCTCTACAGCCACGCCACCCAGAAACGGCACAGCACCTCTGTCCTTTGCCTCCGGGTCCTGGCACAGAGCTCTGAGAGACCCTGTCATTCCCTGGGCCCCTGGCCACATCCTGGTCATGCCATGACAGTGACCCATGGGCAGGGCTTGGAGCCTTCAGCCCACCCTGGTCTCTAGGGAGGGGAGTGGGGCAATGTCGGATCAAGCACGATAAAACCCCGGGTAAAACTGGCCTCAGCGGAGCTTCCTGCACGCTTCTGTGCTGGGACAGTGGTGTCCCCAGACTCCATGAGGAGAGGGCACAAAGCTCCGCCTTCCTCCCCAGGCCCAGAACCAGCCTTCTATGTCCCCCTGTGTGACAGTTCCCTGTTTTAAACTTTATAATTGAACACTAGTCACCAGAAGGATGGTGTTTCTGGAGAGTTCCGAGTTATTTGGGAGAAGCGTTGAACCTGAAGGGGACTCGGGGGAAGTCCCAAATTTGTAGCCAAGTCAGTAGTGCTGGCAACTGGTGTGAGAAAAGAAGGGAGCCCTGTTGGGACCTTGTCCCTGGGCCTTGTGGTCTGCTCCAGCTCTGGGGTCAGTGTCAGAACCGAACCAAACTGCGGTACAGCTGCCCAGTGACAGCTGGTGTTGGAAGCCAACAGAGAGACACATTGGCGCTAGGATCCCATTCGCAGCACCCTGCCCCTCTGAGGCACACTGTCCACTGTGAATCAGTCTGCTGGTCAGCAGTAGGGGGGCTCCAGCTTCTGCCACTTCAGTGTGAGCCTTAGGCCCAGGTGACCTGCCATGGGCCCAAGAGGCGATCAGCCCATGCTCAGGTCCACCTCTATCCCTGCGCAGAGCCCAGGGCTCTCTGGACACCCTGGGAGAAGTGTCCTCTCTCTTTCCTGCCCATGCTATGGGAGGACAGCACACCAACCTGGAGCTAAGGGTTATCTCAGTGCCGTAAGGGCAGGTCCACCAAGGAACGGAACAAACACCAGATGAAACCATCAGGTGGCGACAAGCGTGAGAGCCACAGGTTTCCTGCTGGACACCCCTGGCCTTTGGTCACAGCAGGCCGGACGTTCCACTCCATTCCAGCCAGTGTGTGTTGGGCTTTCTGTCACCTGTCTCTGCACAGCACCTGAGACACATCCCAGATAGAGCCACTCTACGGAGCTGGGCTGTCCTGGGGTGTGCTGGACCCAACTCACAATGGCCTGAACGCACCAACCGTTAAATGTGGCAAGTCAGTCTTTAATCTCTTGGCAGCTCACACTCAGCCAGGTGGCATGAAGGCCAGGCACCACGGGTGGTAGCTCCTGGACCAGAAAGTGATCTTCTGAGGGCACAGCGGGTTCAAGGCCAGTCCTGCACCCCCACTAGAATTCTCCTGGCCGCCCACTTGGAAGTGTCCTTCCACAGGCAGGTCTCAGGGGCTGGAGGGGACCTGAGCGGCTCTACCTTCTCCTGTAGGATGACAGCCTTGACCAAGACACCCACTCCAAAGGTAATCCAATCCTTCAGTGCTTCCAGAACATTCCCTGTCCAGCGCCTGAAGCAACTTCAACCAAAGTCCAAACCAGATCACCTTCTCAGTTGGTGACTTCAGTGTTGACAAAGTCCCATGAACAGGACTGAATCCATCCACCAGAGTGCTCTACGCCATCTCCCTCCCCTGCGTGAGGACTTCTCCCTGGAGGAAGGAGACCAGCGGTCCTGGTCCAGGGTGCACAGAAGGCAGTAAAGCAGCAGGGATTCCAAGCTCCAGGAGGCGAGCTTCCTGGCCCCCAGAGGAACACCACAATCGCAGCCACGGTGCACCGTCTCTGCCGCATTGCTGTTGGGGACGGCATCTGGGTCGCGAGCCCCTGCGGGACACGTCTTCCCCACATGCAGAGACTTAAAGGTCAGGTTGCTCCCAGAGGGAGACACCAGGGGCGTGATTCAGAAGCACTCCGCTGTTGGTGTGCACGCTTCTGCAGGCCACAGGATGAATTTTCAGAGAAAGTCCATAAGCCACCCTCAGAGCACCAATTCCCAACACCTCTGTGTCCTCTTCTCTGAGCAACCTCAGACCAAAGGCTTGGGGTTAAGTGGCACCTTGGCAGTCCATGCTGGAGCGGGTAGGGTAATTTCCACCATGTCAACCACAGACACTAAGCAAAGGACATGTCCGGCGGCGGATTCTCCCACTAGGAAAAGGATGCAGGGAGCCCTGAGTGGCAGTCTTTGCGGAGGAGATGCTGTTTTGATGGAAGAGACTGCACTGCATGGTCGTTTTTTCTTTAATTTGTTGCCTCAGACACACGCAAGCCATTCGTCTTCCAGGCTGGGTCTGGAGCCCACGAGCTGGCGGAGGAGGGGCCCGGAGCAGCGCATCTTTCTGACTGCGATTAACCAAATGGAGACCAAGACGGCTGGCGAGAGGGCAGGAGCTGCCTGGCACCATCACCAGGCCCTCTCCCTGATTTACTGCAACTCGAGTAAGGGCAGAAATGAAGACAATTAAAGAGCAGCAGACTGCTGTCACTGCACTGTTGGAAAAACAAACAATGGGGGTTGACAACCATCCGTCAGAAGCAGCAGGGGTTTCAGCAACGGAACTGCTGAAGTCTCAGCTCTGCAGAAGGACTTTGTGACCTTGTGGCTCTGAACCGGGTGAAGCCTGTGGGAAGACAGTGCATGTCTTGTTGGGACTCCACTGCCATGGTTCAGATGGCCACTTCCAGAGACTGAAGGCACAGAGGAGCTGGGGTCAAACCCACTCGCAGTACCCACGAGGCCTAGGTGGACGGCAAGACGCCACCCTTCATATCCAGTATTTGTGCATGAAAACAGAGTCTCTTTGTTGAGCATAAATTTCACAAAATTTACAAGAGATAAGTACTCTTGGTCACAGGGAGCATGAACTAGAGGTGGATCTTAACAATGTGGACTGAATCCACTGCTCTGCTGTCTAAGACCTTCCCCGGCCCTCACTTCCCCTGTCCCCACACCACCACCAGCCATATTCTCTCTTTTATACCATATATTTTTATTTTGAATCAACACACAGTAACGGTGTAGTGTGACATTTCAACACACATATGCAACATGCAGTGACCAGATCAGGGCAGTGGACACATCTGTCACCTCAGACAGCTCATTTCTTTGGGCTGGGAACAAACCAGATCTCCTCAACTAGGTATCCTGCAATGTCCCATGGACTGCTGACAACCATAGCTGTCCCTGTGTTTCCAGGACACTGGCGGTCACCCTCCTGCCCCCTGCACCCTGGACATGTCAACAACGCTCTCTCTGCCCCCTGCTGCGTGCTCTCTCCTGGACCTGGGATCCACCCCTCTGTCCTCTGCTTCTGTGAGGTCAGCTCGATCTCCTGGGGGCAGTGAGGACATGCACGCTCCCCCTCAACTTGCTGGAGCCCAGTCACCTGTTGAGATCAGGGCAGGGTCAAGGGGCACAAACCGTCACTCAGAGGACGAAGGAGATCTGAGGCACCAAGGCCCACATGGTGGCCACAGCTGCCTGCACTGGGCCAGGCACTTGCAGTCTGCTAGAGGGGAGAGTGCACCATCCTCCTCACCAGGAAGAGACAGGGGCACGTGAAGCCAAGTCACTGAAGAGCCTGAGATGGTCATCACACAGCACAGTGAGCACCCACCCATTCGAAACCCCACGCTGGTCACTATCCACGCAGAAGTCGTCTTACCGGCCAGCTGAACGCACCATGAATGAAACACTGATGGTACCGTGACAGACATGTTAGCTTTATGACGGTCTCACGAGACACACGTGTATTAAAGCACATGGCACACTTTACATAACATGATTTTGTTTGTCACTTGTACTTCCAGAAAGCTGAACAAAGAAGAATGGGGGTCAGAAAACTGTGGCTCCTAGATCGGATCCAGACCAGGGTTGTTTCCATAAAGGCTGCAAAGTGGGAAAACATCATTTTCACATCATTAAATGGCTGGAAAATCCAAAAGGAGACGGTTCAGCGTCATCATTTTTGAATACGGTGCTCCTGGCACAGAAGCAGGGCATGTGCTTGCACACAGCAGCCACCCTGCAGGTCACAGAGCTGGGTACCTGGTGAAGAGATGCCACAGCCCTCAACGCCCACGGCATATGCTCCTGAGCTGTCCACGGGGAGCTCTGCCTGACTAGGGTCCAGACATGAACCCCTCACACTGGAGTGACATCAACCGCCCAGCCATAGACTGAGCCCCTTGAGGAAAGAGACCATCCAAAGCCACAAAGCTCAACGGACAGGACTGGAAGCCAAGACCATGCATGTCAGACCTCACTGTCTGTCCCAGGAAATGCTGCCAGGAGCACAGCGCTGTGAAATAATAAGGGATCTCACCAGTGGCTTCAGGAAACACCGACAATGTATCTAAACAGCAGATCGTGCATCTGGGCTAAAAGCAGCCTTGTAAAGCAACCGCATTTCAAGGGCCACCTTGAGTTCCTCTCTTAGCCATGTCTCTGACGCCCACGTATTAAAAGATGGGCCTTCAATCACCTGGGCTGGGGCCCTAACACTCCATAAGCACCCTCTGACCTCCCTTCCTGGCACCTGTGGAGGGTCAGACAGCAGCTTGTAAATGCAGCGAACTCAGCTCTGCCTCTTTAAGGAGCTTTTTAACTACTGTCCTGCAGGGGCGCTTCCAGCCATGGGGGGGCGGCCCTAGGGCATCCACTGTAGTCTGCACTCTGGGTGGCCTGGGCCCTGTGGGAGGCATTCCAGAGTTCATATCTCCAGGCTTTGGGCTGGGAGGGACCCATGGCAGCCACTGGCAGGAGTCCAAGGGCAAAGAGAGGGGCCTGGGTTGTGATCCCCAGCCCTGGTGCTATGCCTGGGGCAAGATCTCAGGGACCAGCTCCATCTTTTCCTTGGAAGCTCCTGTGTTGACCCCTGGCCATCTCCTCTGGTCCTGCCAGGAGCAATGGATTCCTGGGTAGCTACCTCCGGCCTCCTCACCCTGCCCCACAATCAGCTCCTGCATCTGCACAACTGATTTTACTAAATATTATGTGATGCAAAATGTGAAACACTTCCTGTTTTCCAGGTTTGATCCCAAGTGATATATAAAATAACTTCAGTAAGGAAAATGAATATTATCAAATAAATCCCAAACTCCAGGGTTCAAGCCCCAGCCCAACATCCCTGGCACAACTGCTCACAAAGCCTGTCCCTCATCCTTGAGTTAGAGTCACCTGGAGAACTACAGAGATGGACGCGGGCCCACCTCAAATGAAACGAATCAGAATGTCTTTGTCTGCCACCTGCAATGGTGTTTTAAAAAGTTTTTCCTGATGCTGGGTGTGATGGAGCATTCCCACAATCCCAATGACTCAGGAGGCTGAAGCAGAAGGATTGCACTTTCAAGCAACTCAGTGAAGCCCTAAGCAACTAGGTGAGACCCTGTCTCAAAAACAAAATAATTTTAAAAGGGATGGGGGTCTTGCTCAGTGGTTAAACACCCCAGGGTTCAGATCTCTGGAACCGAAATTATATATATATATATATTTTTTTTTTTTTTCTTTTTCCTGTGATGCAGAGAGCAGAAAGAAGTATTGCTCCAACTGTAACACCACCACTAGAAGAAGTGGCCACACTGCAGGACAATGAGGCCAGGACCACATCAAAGAGCTGAAGTCACAGAGAAGCCAATCAGACTGAACTTGAGGAGAGACAGGCAGATACCTGCAGGGCAGGAAGAGGCTCAGCTGCTCACCTGCTGGGAACACACTGGGCTATGCAGCAGCCCAGGGTGGGGACGGGGGCAACAAGGTGCCCAGATGGGGAACTTGGCAAAGGGAGGAAACTATCAAATGGGAATCCTAGAAATGAGATAATAAGGAAAACTCCAGCAGTGAGCAACTAAGCCACCTCCCAGGGCTGACCTGCATGCCCACTAAAAATGGCCAAAGAAGCATCTGTGAGATGAAAACATGGCAACAGAAACTACCGAAATAGAAAAGACTGGAGAAAAAACAAACCCAGCCGAGGACCAAGGCTTGTCGGAACAGTGTGGCAGCCAGGTAACGGAATCCCACAAAGAAGACAGCAGGAATGGGAAGGAGGAGGGAAGGAGGGCAACTGTCCAAAAATGACGAGAGAATCAAGTCTAGACCCACGAAACAGAGACTCCCATGAAGAAGAGGCTCACTAGAGAGAGCTCTGCTGGAAAGAAACAGAGTCCTCGGTCCACTCAAGGAGAGCGCCCAGCGGGCCAAGGGAAGTGGCACAGTGGACTTCCCGTCAGAGACGACATCAGCCAGAAGAAGATAGGACCTCTCTAAGGAACGAAGAGGGTCTGACGCCCTGGGGAGGCAGCTTTCAAAAGTGAATGCATTACCATCAGACCCCTGGTACTGGGAATGCCAAGGGTCCTTTCGGGGGAGAAGAACGTGGGGCCAGACAAGAACCTTTATCTCCAGAAAGAACTGAAGACTGCTAGAAATGACTGAGGGTAAGTGGACCCAAAAATCCATTGTTTTTCTCATTTTCAATTGCACTAAAAACAATTTACTGCATTAAGCAAAAAAGAGAGAGAGAGAGAGAACTAATGGTATTTAGTGCATATGGTACATAGGAAAAAAATAAATGGGACCAATAAACCTAAAAGTGAGAGGAAGGAATTAGGAACACACTTCTGCAGGTTCTTACCTAACACCTGAAGAGGTCCCAGTGTTCAAAAGTTAGATCATGATAAGTTAAAGTCTGTACAGAACATCTTGGGGAAACAATTGTAGTGATTTTTAAATGTATAAATAATAACTCATTAGCAGGGATGAAACAGAATTATGCTCCATTAACTGAAAAGTGTTAAGAGAAAGGAGAGGAGCACAAAGAACAGAAAAGGGAAGGGAAATGTAATTCGGACGACGGCAGATTCAATTCCCACTGCACAAGAGACCACATGAAATGTAAATTGTTTGAGCACTTTTGGAAAGATGGAGAAAATTCACCTCTTGAACATCACTTTATAAAACTGAGGAGTTTTTGTTTTTAAAAAACGGAGGTGTTGGGGCTGGGGATGTGGCTCAAGCGGTGGCGCACTCGCCTGGCATGCATGTGGCCCGGGTTCGATCCTCAGCACCACATACAAACAAAGATGTTGTGCCTGCTGAAAAACTAAAAAATAAATATTAAAAAATTCTCTCTCACTCTCTCTCTCCACTCTATTTAAAAAAAAAAGGAGGTGTTTTGAACATCACTTTAAAACACTGAGGCCTATAACAACACGAGGAAACAAAACTTCTCTAGGAGTAAGACCCAGAGGAAAGGCACTTTAGGCATTCACAGAGAAATCCCTCTGCCCAGAATGCTGATAATCCTAAATGCACACACACCCATGAAGCAAAGTTGCACAGAATTTTGAGAAGAAACATTAAGATCCATAATTATAGTTGCAAATGCCAGCCTCCTCCCTCAGTAACCTAAAGTCTGAGCAGAACATCAGTGAAGATGTAGGATGCTTGGACAGCCACCAACCACGGAGGCTCATAGGAACCCGTGAACACTGCTCCCAACAGGGGCCACACAGCCTCTCCTCAAGAGCATAGTGATCATGTAGCGAGGCAGACCCTATCTTGGAATGTCAGAAAACACTCAAAAATGCCAACTCATTCACATCTTACAAGGTACGTTATTTGACCAAAAATGGAGCCAACTAGACATTGATATCAGGAAGGTACCTGGGAAATCCCCAAATACTTCAAAGTAAATCACAAACGTGTGACTCATATCTTGGTCAAAAACAAGTCACAAGGGACATTAGGAAAAGCAAGGATCAATAGCTGGAAATAAAAGCTTGCCATGAAAGTTGAGGGACAGCAAACAGGGCACCCCAAGGATACTTAAACCTGGAGCACTGTGTTGGCAAAGAAGAGTCTCCACCATGACCCAGCTGACGTGCACAGGGCTGGAATGGACAGGAGGAAGTCAAACACAGAGCCCAGAAGGAAATGAGAAACGTCAGAGCCCGTGTGTCAACAGAACTGGAGAACAGAAAAGTAGTAAATGAGATCAGAGAAATGGAAACCTGGTTCTTAGGAAGGATGGAGTGGCTTCCTTAGCCTCTAGGCAGACTGATCAAGAAAGAGACAGAGAGAAGGAACATATTACTCAAAGCAGAAATGAAAATGGACACATCACTACGGGTCAGAAAGGCATGGAAATGCCAATAAACAATATTAGAACAATTTCCAACACTTGACAATTTAGATGAATTAAACCCTTTTGCATTAAAAAGCACAAAATACCAAAGTCAACCCACTATGAAACAGATGCTTGGAATAGTCCTAATAGCAAAAGAATTGAATTTGCAACTTTAAAGCATTTGAATAACATTCCCAGACCCAAATGGGTTCTCCAGAAAACTGAAACCAAATATTTGTAGGATTAGTAGCTCCAATGCAGTATCTTCCTGAAAGCCAAACAGGAGGGGCAGGAATGCTCCTCCTAGTGTTTTATGAAGCCCAGTTTTACTGTGGCACCGAAAGCAAAGACAGTGCTTATATAAATTTATGGAAAATATCTTTCCTGAATTTAGACACCAACACCTTCTATAAAATATTATCAAATCAAGTACAGCAACATATAAAGAGAATTCTATATCATGACCAAGTTGAGTTTGTAACAAAGTATAAGGGTAGTTCAATACTTGAAAAGAAATAAATGAAATCCACCATATCCACAACCAAAAAAAAAAAAAAATCCCATGATCACCATAACTGAGGCAATAAAAGAATTTGGTGAAATTTAATGGCATGTAATAAAACCTCTCAGTAAATCAAAAACATCCCAACTTCATCTTCACAAACAGCATCAACAAGGAGCTTCAACTAATAAACTTCCTGTGTCCAATGGAAAGCTGATGTTGGGAACAGGGCAAGGACAGGCACTCTCTCACTCTTAGTTAACATCATACCAGTCCTGGCCAGTGCCACATACAGGAGGAATAGGGAGGGGACAAAGGTACCACAAATGACCTGATGATCCAGAGTAAGTATTCCCAAGTGTCCAGCAAAAACAATTTGCTAAAATATATGCATTTAGTATACAAAGTCAATATAGGGGCTGGGGTTTTAGCTCAGTGGTACAGCGTTAGCCTAGCACATGTGAGGCACTCGGTTTGATTATCACCACCACATAAAAATAAATAAAATAAAGACATTGTGTCCATCCACAATTAAAAAATATATTTTTAAAAAGTCAATGTAAAAAGATCAACTATATTTCTACATAAGCACAGAAATATAAATTCAGATTTTTTAAATGATATATTCTCAACAGCACCTAAAAATCTGGAACACTTTGACAAACATCTAAAAAAGCCTGTGCAACATCTATATGCTGAGAAGTATAAAACAGTGATGAAAATCAAAGAAAATCTAAATAAACTCCTGGCATACCATGTTCGTGGACTAGAGAACTCATTAAGATGGCAGTTTTCATTATTCCAAGGTGGGGGTTTTGCACGTTGAATGCAATTTCAATCAAATCCCAGCACAGCTTTTTTTTCTTGAGAAATTGGCATGCGAGCTTCAATATTCATATTTCAAATCAGAACACAGTCACAACATTTTTGAAAAGGAATAAAATTAGAAGATTCACATTATCTAATTTCAAGATGTATTGTCAAGAACATTTATCAAGACAGCATGGTATTAGTTGGAAGGCTGCATGGGGAGAGCTGAGGGGCACAAACTAGAGTCCAGAGTGTACCATGTATGTTTAAAGAATTCCAAGAGAAATATAAGCCAATTCAAAAGAGAAATGACAGTTTTTACAATAAGTCACCCTGGAATAATTTATCATTCCTGTGCCCAAAAATAGATCTTGACCCATATTGATCCAGACTCCCAAATTAGCATAAAACAGATTGTAAACCTCCATGAAAGACCTATAACTATTAAACTTCTAGAAGAAGTTTTCTCTTCTAGAAGAGAAAACCTGTATGACCTTTGATTGACAAAGCCATCGAACACACAACAACAAAAGCAATTTCATAAGAGGAGAAGAAAAGTCAAGTTGGACTTTGTCATATCAGAAGTCTGCTTTGCAAGGGCATGTTCAATAAATGAGACGATATACTGAGAAAAATGTCTTCCCGATCACACCCAGGATAAAACAATCACACACACGATTCTCAAAATTCAACAGTAAGGCGACCCAGCTCAGTTGCCGGTTCTGAGACAGCAGAGAATTCCAACAGACACTTTCCCAGGGAAGATCTACAGATGGCAAATAAGCCCACTGGAAGCTGCTTAACACCATTAGTAATTAGGGAAATGCAAATCAAAGCCACAATGAGGAGCCACGACACGTGTACCAGGATGACTAACGCCAAATTCCAGTGTGAAAATACCAAATGCCGGCGAGGCAGAGCAGCAGCTGGAGCACACACAGTGCCGAACGCAAGTGCCAAATGGCCCAGTGTTTGCAAAACAGTTTGGCGGTTCTTCTAATGTGGAACGCACACTTCCCATATGACCCAGCAGTCTCCTCCCTAGGTATTTACCCACAAAGAAATAAAAACATATGCTCCCGCCAAACCCGTGCAGTGGCTTGGTCTGCAACAGCCGAAGCCGTTCACGACTCCAGCGCCTCTCATGTGGCGAGTGGATGGACACATGCTTGGACTGCCGCATCCTGGAGTGCTGCTCAGCAATGAGGATGAACCAGGCTGCTGCATCCACCACCTGGAAGAGTGCCGACTGTGCGAGGCCAGATGAGAGCAGCCACCTCCACAGGCTGAGAACAGGACACCATCCCCACAGCGTCCGGGAGAAGCGAGATGAAAGGAAGATGGGGAGACACTATGCAGGATGGAGGTGGCTACCATTGTTTGAGTCACCTGACGGGAACAGCATAGAGGAGAAACGGTTTGTTTGGGTTCATTGTTCCCGAGGCTCAGTCCGTGGTCCATTGCCAACTCCATTGCTCTGGGCCCAAGATGAGGTGGATCGTGGCAGAAGGAAAAGCAGTGTGTCAACAGGAAGCAGCGGGAGAGCCCAATCACCAGGGACAAAGTAGAAACCCCAAGGCACACCCTGACCAGTGACCACCTCCTCCAGCCACACCCTACCTGCCTCCGAACATTCTTGCATTGTCTCTCATGTGAGCTTTTGAGGGGCACCTCACATCTGAACCTTAACACACAGGGCAAGAGGAACCAGTGATGGAAATGCTCTATATCTTGTTGCAACACAGTTACAAGATTATACAAAACTGTGGAACCCCTACAGCAAAAAGGTGACCTCACACTCTCCCGTGAACGCCTTCTCACATGACTCTGTGGCAGCTGGAGCTCACAGCCTCTGTTGCAGTCCCACAAACAGGTGGCTTCCCTTGATGGCTAGGCTGCCACTCTTCAGTCAGGAGCACTTGGTTCAAAACCACTGATGCTCAAGGTGCCCTGGGCATCCCGAATTCATCGTTCACAGCTGTGTCGTGGGCCGGGCAAGGTGGAAAGACTCCACAGGTGATCTGAATATGTAACCAAGGCTACGAACAGCGATCTTCCAATGTTATTTCCCCCTGTACCTCTGAAAATGGAACTTTTTAAATAATGTACCCACTTGCACATTTTAAATGTGATTTCTAATATTTTTCATCATCGTTTCAATAGTTGCTAAGGATAAAATTTCTGGTGTATTGTAAATCTTGACATTTTAAAATTTAGCTGTTACATCACTCTTTTAAATGTATCTATTGGAATATAAATAACAGAATGGCTGACACCCACAACCATCCATTTATAAAATCCACAAGAAAGTCTTCATTAACAATCAGAAATGTTACTTGTTCTTTTTCTCCTGGAACTCCTCTTTCCCTTCCTCTTCTCCCATAGAACTTCATCCTCACATAACGTGCTTTTAATCTGGAAAGTAACATACTCATCATGCTATTAAATCATCTTACAATATCTTCTGTGTGTTCACATGTTGAACTTCAACTTTTTGAAGTTTCCCCTCCCTGTGAGTCTTAGTATTCCAAAATTTCAAGTGGGCATGATTGTAATTGATTGCTACACAAAGAAAATGCAAAACAGCATCAATGTATCAAATAAACAATGTATTTGTTTATTCAAACAAATGTATTTTTTAAAAAAAATAAAAACTACTTTTGTTGTAAAGGTACCTCCAAATGGGCCACAGGATAAAGTCTGCTTCCTCAAGGTCAGGAAGCAGTGAGGGGTACCAGCTGGAAGAGGGGCGTCCTCTCATTTTAAAGTCAAACAAGTGGTGTGTGTGCGAGAGGGAGAATGGACAGGTGAAAGTTGACCGGATGGGTTCTCTTCCAGACCCAGCACACAAAGGAATTCACAATTTGGAAACTGAGTGCCTTTAAAACCTCCCCCTCCACACACCCCTCAGAAAGTCTGCACCATCACTCATTCTTCTCCCCAGGACCAGAGCATGCTGATCTACACATAACAACAAAACGGCATTAACCACAATCAGGCCCTTCCTGGGAATCACAGGTAAGCCTCGCACAACAGGTATATGTGACCTGGAAGGCACGGCGGGTGTGCATGTCACCAGGCTCAGGAAGGCAATCCAAGAGAGCCACCCCTGGGCAGGACACCCGCACTCGTCTGCGTTTCCCCACTTTTGAAGGAGCCCTGAGTACAGAGAAGTGTTCCTCTGCTACAGGAAGCACAGAGGTCCAAGCCTGGAGTCTGCGGTAACTATGGAGAGGACAGCGGCCACAGGAGCCACCGTGCAGACCTGCCCAGAAAAGGAGCAGCCGCTTGGATGCAGCCTGGGCGTGACATACCAGCCCCTGCCACTCACAACTCAAGAGAAGCAGGAAAGCCCACATTTTAATGACAATCTCCTGACTTCAGAATACAAGGCATTCACAGGGAAGACACGGAGGTAACTGCCGGCCACAGTGCGCACCACCTGGAATGGCTGGTCAGTGTCAGCGGAAGGCCGCGCCTCCAACTGTTCTTTTCTACTGATGACATGTCACTCTGCAGGTCCCCAGCCCTGCTGCTCATCTGTTTCACATCCTTTCAATTCACACGTTGTGCTTTTAAATTGAAAAAGAATAATAATGATAGTGTCCTTTTCCTATCCAAAAAAAAAAATCTGTGTAACACATGCAAAACAATTCTGGGAAAATCACTGGCAGACAGCAAAAACGTGACACTTGGCCCAGAGCACGATGCTCGCTTTGTCCTTTCCAAGTTGAAGTGCCAGGCTATCTGTAACACCAGAATGTCTTAGACACTATATTTCTCACTATTCTGAGGTTACATTTTTCTGAACCACAGGCAAAAATCAGCTCCCCAGTGTGCACCGCCTAATTAAGGACATCAAGCAAGACACTGTATTAGAAGCAGACGTGCAGAACTGGGAGCGATAAGGTAGGACTCATTTGCAGGCTGCTTTTACACCACCACACATCAAAACCACGGGCTTTCCCTCCTATGGTTGACGCCACTCCCCTGAAAATATAAATAACATGATGTAAGCAGCTCGCTCTCCCCTTCCATACAGTTCTCAGCAGTTCCACGGATCTTACATTTCAAAATATTGAAGGCTTGTAAAACAAGCGATTGTGTGTGTTGATGCTTGCTTTTAACAGCACATAATGCAAATATTTATTCACAACAGTAATCTCCATTGTGCATAGTTTTCACATCTAATTAAGGACTCTGAAAAATTACCATCATTGGAAACAAAAGCTTACATTACATTTAAATGAGCATCAAAGGATGGAGGAGCTTCTCCAAGAGGGGGAATTGCCACACTGGAATCACCCTGAGGCAGCCACGTGGCGTTCCCTTGAAGGCTGAAAATCAGGGGAAGTTTGAGTATCTGGGTCTTTGGCTCAACATTACAGCAGCCTTGAGAGAGGGACACCCTGCTTGGCTAATCAGACAGCATCTATTGCCCCTCTGTCCACGGCACCACACCAAAATGCCTATAAAGGCCCCTCCCCACATCCACACGGTGACCTGCGTGGTGTCCCATGCCAGGCTCCCATCAGTGCCCGCCCTTTCCAGTGACCTTCTTGGACTGAAGGAGCCAGGGCCTGATGTGCAGGCTTCTCTGGAGGCCAGGGCTCTCCACCTGCAGTAGCCAATGCAAGTCAGAGCACATGACCAACGTAAGGTGGCAGACGAGCCTGAGGTCATGTGTACTGTCCACGCCTCAGTTTCCCCCACCTAATGGTGACCTTGTCAAGGAGGAGCTGAATACGTACGTCTGAGCCCCGAGCCTAACTCACTGTGTTGACAACAGGTTCATAAACAGAGGAACCCTCTTAGTTACCTGTGACTTCCTCTGTGAAGATGAAAAACTAGAACTAAGTAGGTCCTGGGGCTGAGCCTGACTGTTTTATGGATGTATCCAAGCATCAGGGCCTCTCGGGTTCTGAGAATGTCACACAAGGTCCCAGGGAAGAGCCTCCATTCCAAGTTAAAACACACACCTGTTGCTTTGATTCTGCTCCACCACAGTGACGCCGATTGGCAGGTCCCAGAGGCAGGGTTGCCTTCCCAGCTCACCAACCTGCATTTCCTACTGCACCTGTGGTGCATTCTTTGATCCTGCCAAGCCTCAAAGCCCAGCCTGCTCTCTGCACCGCCTGCCCACTCATGCTCCCACATGGTCGGCTCGCTGAGTGCTCCTCGGGAGGAACTCCGGTTTCCCTCCCGTCCTTCGAACCCTCACCCTTCTCGAGCCTTTGTCAGGCCCAGGGACCACACTTTGGGTGAACCAGAGTTTCAGGACGTGGGAGCGTCGGACGGAGAGCAGCCACCTCCACTGGAGGACGCTGAGAGGCTGAAGGAGGCGAGGAAGGGGAGTGGTTTCTCTCCACCTCTCATTTCAAAATAATTTGAAGTAGTTTGAAAACAATAAATGCAGTGGGATACAATGAACAGAGCAGGAAGCAGACAGGAGGGAGAACAGGTGCAGGAAAACACGGAGCCAAGGCCAAAGCCTGCTCATGAGAAGCCCCCAAACGCCTTTGCCCAGCCCACAGCCAGGAGGACAAAGGCCGGCACAGGGTCACCGGAAGCAGCCCTCCCAGGGTGAGGTGGAAGCGGCTTCTCAGGACAGACAGAGTTTCCCAGGTTCTAAGGCCTAAGAAATCTCCTTCAGTTCACACTGAAAGGAAAAGCTGTGCTTTTAATAAAGTTCTTAAATGTCCCCACAAATGTTTACTGAATGCCTCTCAGTGTGCTCAGACCTCAGACCAAGCCAAATTCAATCTAAAGAGCTGTTCGAGGCTCTGTGAGTTTGACATGAGTGACTGGCAGCTGGGTGATGGTGCTCCCTCCCTCCTGGCCCATCCTATTCCACCACCTCCTCCTCTCCTCCTCCTCCCTTCACCCTCCTCCTCTCCTCCTCCTGTCCTCCCCTCCTCCTCCCCCTTCACCCTCCTCCTCTCCTCCTCCTGTCCTCCCCTCCTCCTCCCCCTTCACCCTCCTCCTCTCCTCCTCCTGCCCTCCCCTCCTCCTCCTCCCTTCATCCTCCTCCTGTCTCCCCTTCATCCTCCTCCTCTCTTCCTCTTTTCCCCTTCCTCCTCCTTTCTTCTTCCTCCTCCTCTTCTCTTCCTCATCCTCCCCTCCCTTCCTCCTCCTCCTCCTCCTCTTCCTCCTCCTTCCTACCTCCTTCTCCTCTCCTCCTCTTCTCTTCCCCTCCTCCTCCTCCTCTTCCTCCTCCTCCCTTCCTCCCCCTCCTCTCCTCCTCCCTCCTTCCTCCTCCTCCCTTCCTCCCTTCCTCCCTTCCTCCTCCTCCTCCTCCTCCCTTCCTCCTCGTCCCTTCCTCCTCTTCTCCTCCTCCTCCTGTTCTCTTTCCTGCCTACATTTGTGGGCAATCCATAACTTCCAACACTGCCCTGTGCCATTGTATCATTTGGATGAAATTTTCCCCATGGAGCAAATTAACAGTTTAATGAAAACACAAAACTGATGCTCTCGCTTATGCTCAGGCTCCAGCCCCACCCACTTCCCTCTCTGGAAGCCAAAGCCGCCCTTGGGCCTGAGGTGTCCCAGGGCCCAGAACACTGGGGCCTATGGCTCCCACTCCCCTCATCCTTAGACCCTGCTGCTCACCCTACAGAAGGTCTTGCAGCCTCTGCTTGACATTCAACACTATGTGAGTGTCAAGACTTCTGATCTGTTTTCATACAACTGTGCTCTAAAAACAAAGATACCCTCCTGTTGGTGTGGGCTCCCACCCAAGCCTGTGCCTCCATGCTCCCCTCTGAGTGTAGGGGCCGTGCTCCAGCTGTATGAGGGCTCCAGGAGGGCACCGAAAGCCTGCCTGCAGCAGACAAGCCAAAGTACAGTTGTTCTGAGGGAGAGGCATTCCCAGAGGGTCCCGATTCTCCATGGGGTGCACCTCTGGTGCTCTGCCCAGGTCTTCTCTGCCCACCCTCTGAAGCTGCAGACACAGGGCCAGTCCTTCCTTAGAGCGGCCTCCTGCAGGTCAAAGCAGTCACTCTTTCTCCAAGTCAGATTCTCGGAGTTTCTTCAACCTGCTTCGTATCAGAGCTAAACTGCCCTCGCTCCTCGCTCCTCGCTCCTCGCTCCTCGCTCCTCGCTCCTGCACTGCCAGCCATGGCCAGGACCTGAGCCCAGGCTCACCCACGGCTCCAACCTTGGGCCTTGCAGGTTGCAATCCTGCCCCAGAGCACCTCAAACCCAAAGGCTCATCTGGGGGGGGGGGCTGGGAGGAGACCCAGGAGGGTCTCGAGGGTGACCATCTGCCAGCGTGCCAGCTTCATAGTCCAGCTGGGCACAGTGCCCCCAGCATGTCTCAAGCCGGGCACAGTGCCACCAACGTGTCTCAAGATCACTGGGGTGAGCACAGATCTTGGGCTCCAACATCAGTGGGCACGACACACATCTCTCCATTTTTACGTAACAGACTTTATTTCTATTTTCACTCGTCCAGTCGCAGAGGGAAGGCTATGGGGAGACCGTGCCCCAGCAAGTCCAGGGAAGGGGTCTCAGTTCTCAGAGGGGCCATCACACTGAGGAGCCTGCTGGTTCCCTCAACCACAAGAGCATCTGGGTCTCCGAGCGCCACACTGGAGCCCCTGCCCGTCACCTCCTGTGCACACGTCCCCTGCCTCTTCCCAGATGACATGGGTGAGCTTCTTCCAAGTGTGTTTGGGGAATGGATCTAACACCTCTCGACCTCCCTATTCGTCAGGAAGGGACACAGAGCAGCCCAAAGCACCCCCATGCTCCCTTCTAAAGACTCCACCCCATCCCCATCCCCAGAAAGAAGAGAGGGGCCAAGGAAGCCCATGAACATGCCCTTCCAAGTCCTGCTCTGGGCTCCAGGGCAAGCTTCTGAAGTCAGCATTCTGATGCTCATGTCCTGTGCTTTCCACCACAGTGACAGGCAGTGGCTGTCACCTGGTGCATGTGCCTAGAGAGAAGGCCTACAGAGACACAAGATGGGGGCAAGTAAGGTAACATGGGCAGGCAGGGGCAAGAGCAATGTCCCAAGAGGTGTCACATACCCTCTGAAGCCCCTCTAGCTAGGACAACTTCTGGGCTCCCCCCTCCACCACCCACACAGCTGTCCTGGTCCATGATTTCAGCAGAAATGAGGAGCAGTGAAATCTAACTGACTGCTGCCTCAAGAAGGGAGTGCCGAGAGTCCCATCAACACGAGAACTTAACGCCACTCTCATGAAAAAATAATGCCGCCAAGAACTCCCTGCAACCGCTCGTCCTCGCAAATGGACGCCCAAGTCTCTTTCCATTTATATACTTGAGACAGGCAGGCAGAGAGGGGCGGAGTGGATAATTAAATCCTCTTTCCAAGATGGTCTTTACCTCCGCCGCTCTCACCCCGCGCTGGAATCTCGTCGCCCACATCTGCCACAGTGTCTGTGTTCAGTCCCAGGACCTTCCTCCAGGCTGACCCTCAGCTTCTAGGCAGCAGGGGGCAGAGCCTGGGCATTATGGGCACATGATCAGACCCCACACGCCAGCCTTCAAGACGCCTGGTGTCTCGCTGCTGGATCCTCCCTTATTTCTTGCTACAGCAGATTTTTGAAATGACAAAGTCACATAAAAATATTCTGAGTCCTTGGCCTCATTTCACAACAACTCCAAGCTGGTTTCCCTTCTCTCGCTGGAACCCCCACAGTCTTCTTCCCATAAGTCCCTCAGGCTGGCCGTCTGGCATCGAGAGCCGAGCTCCATGTGTTCACAGGACCCGCATTCTCCTCTGCAAGTCGGAGTCACACTTCCCTGTCTTCACTCGCCACCTTCCTCCCGCCTCCTTCACGATTTCCCAGTGGCCACTGAAGAGCCAGCTACTCTTTTCCTCCTGGGGGCCACCTCTTGTCTTGAGCTGCCCGAGACCCCTGAGTGTCAGTGAAGTGTGTGGATAAATATACCCACGAGCTGCCGTTCATCAGGCACCTCTGCAAATCCTTCAAATGGCCTGCCCAGGAGACCCCAAACACATCCCACACTGTCAGGTGAATGCACAGCATCCCTGGAATTAAAATCTGTATTTTAGTCCCTTTCAGGTGTTAGTCCAGTTCCTGCTGAGAAAATCAAACAGGAAATCTGCGGACCCACTGGCCCACCCATATTGAGTGTCTCCACCACTGGGCTCTGAGCGGACTCTAAGTGGGAGACCCATCTTCTCCACCCTCAGCAGGCCAGGCTCCATGGGCTCCAGCCTGGCAAATGGGTACCCTTAGATATGACACCATCGCCACTGTGCGCAGCCTGGCTGACAGCTGAGTTGTGGTGCCCGGGCTCAGCCTCCACCCTCCTCAGGTCTTGGACGAGGTACGCAGTTTCTCTGAGCCTCAACCTCGCTGTCCCACTGGTTTATCTGCACGCTCAAAGAACTTATCTGCATAAATCTCTCCGCACAGTGCCTGACATGCAATAACCACTCAAAAAATTAGCTGTTATTATCATGGAGCAAAGCATCTCCTGCCGCACTTGGAATTACGGGAAAAGACAGCATTAGGCCATTTTCCTGTCAGGCAGACATTCTTCAGGCAATATGTTACACTCTTAAGCACACTTAAAAATTTTATTGTACCTTTGCAATGTCCAAAGTGCTATGCTAAATAGGAAGAATCAAAGATAGGAAGGAAAATAAACATCGAGGTGAACTGGAAATTTTGGAGAACATTTACAAAGTAGTTTGAAAATGTTACCCCTGGGGGTGGCTGGAAAATGCCCCTCACCTCCACAGGATGCTCTCATGTGAGTCACAGGAAACTGTGAGTGTCCCTGACCTTGTTTGGAAGTGAAAATTAGGACTAACTGAAGAAGGGACTAACTGGACAAGGGGACTGCCCAATGGTGTGAATTGGTTCTAACTGTAATCCACCCAGCCTCCCCAAAGGCCAGAGAAGACGCACACACAGCGGCACTCAGAAGGGCAGGGAGACCGCAGAGCAGCCCTGCAGGTGGACTGAGTGGCCACAAGCCAAAGAATGCTGGCAGCTGCCTGAGCTGCAGGAGGCAGGAAAGATCCCCTTCCCACAGACGACTTGGGCTCAGCCCAGTGTAGAGAAGTGGGCCACTGGCCTGCAGAACTTGTGTTGTTTTAAGTCCTCATGTCTGTGGCCATTTGCCGTAGCAGCATGGGAAACTTATATACCCTCTGATTTAAAGTCACTCTGTCCTGCTTCTATTACTTAACACAGACCTAGCTGCTCACAAAGCCCATGAAGCGGTGACCACCACATTTATCATCTAGCTGGACAATTCTAAGGAAGCAGTGGGTGCTGACCCCTGTCCACCCCATCTGTCAGGCCACCTCTGGTGGTCCTCTCCCTCACTCAACAGCATCCCCCCAAACTCCTTTGTTGAGGGCCATAACCGGGTGGGGGGTGGCACCTGGCATTTTGCCAGAGGGAGTGGTTAAGAGGTGATGCCAGCAAGCCATTGAGATGATGATGGTTAAGTTAAGCTGTGTATTCAATTGTATATAGACCCCTGCTGTCCGCCTGTGGGGGGGATTCCTGGGGAGTTCCCCTTGGTTGGTGAAGGTCCGGTGGAGGGAGTTCTGGTGGAGGGAGTTCCAGTTGGTGTGTGGGGTGCCTGGAAGGGCCACATGGGTGGCATTGGGGGCGGGGATTCAGAAATAAAGGTTGTTCCTGCTTGAGTGGCTCGTGATATTCCTTCAGCTCAGCCACCCTGACCACCTTCAGCCTGGACAGGCACCTGTTCTCATCCTCTTTGTACATCCCCCACTGACCACTGCACCTCCCTCTCCCTGTCGTCCAGGTAATGCCCCTGTCTTTCCCTGATGTGCAGTCAAACACTGGCAGTCCTGCCTCCAGAGATGCTCTGCCACTCTAAGCACACGGCACAGGGGTCAGCACACCTCTCCTCTCTTGTGCACATGACATTTTTCTGTCTCCTCCACAGACTGCAAGTTCTGTGAGGGCGGTAACCATACCTGTTTGGATTTTCTCCTCATTACTGTATTCTCTGTGCTCAGCACAGCATAGGGGCACATTGTGGTCAGAAGGGAGGGGGTCATTATAAAATAGCAAAGGGAGACAGAGCCAGAAGAGAAAAGGAAGAGGGGACTGCTGAACATGGAACCAGCCAGGTTTTGTGCTTACAACTTACAACAGTGGAGCAATGACTTGTGGCACTTTGAAATCCAGACAACTGACTATGTGGAGCTTCCCCAGTCGGCGGGGCCCTGGACAGCCTGACCCCATGTCTTCAAAACACCTGAAGGTAATGTCTGCCTTTTTCTGTGGTCTCTGAAAACACACAACCTTCCATACTGGATGGATGAGTGGGTGGATGAATGAATGGATGGATGGATGAATGGAGGAATGGATGAGTGGGTGGGTGGGTGGATGGATGAATGTATGGATGAGTGGGTGGGCGGATAGATGGATGGATAGGTGGGTGAGTGAGTGGGTGGATGGATGGATGAATGGATGAGTGGGCGGATGGATGATGGATAGATGGATGGATGAACAGGTGGGTGGGTGGGTGAATGGATGGATGAATGGATGAGTGGGTGCGTGGGTGGATGGATGGATGAGTGGATAGGTGGATGGGTGGATGGATGGATAAATGGGTGGGTGGGTGGGTAGGTAGATGAGTATATGGATGGATAGATGAGAATATGGATATATGATTCATAAATGATGAATTGGAAATACAGGCAATGTAAGATTCTACAATAATATATTTTTGGAATATTTGTTTTGTTTTTTCATTTTTTCCTTGGGTCTTGAAAATAGAACTCAATTAAACATCTCAAACTTGGAATTCTTCATTTCTGTGCATATAAGTACTTTCAATAAAGTGATATTTTTAACTCCTTAATTCACAAAAGCAGAATTTAGCGGTTTCTCCATTCCCTAGCCTTTTAATTTTGACAGGGTATGAATGTGAGCAATGAAGTTGCACATATGTGCATGCGCACGTGCACACGCGCGCGCACACACACACACACACTTCCTCCTGGTATTTTTTGCTGCCCTAAAAAGTCCTGAACCCTAGTAAAGGTGCCACTATAAACTGAAACTCTCTCTGTCCCCTCTCTGTGGGAGAATTATGCAAGTGGACCCAGGAGAGAAGCTCTGTGCATGGAAGCCCTCGGCACAGGATGAGAAGTCCCTGCCCAGGAGGCCTGGGACAGGTGCCACAACTGCTTTCCCTGATTGCAGGTCCCTGAGCTTCTGCTTGTCACTGCATGCAGGGAAGATGGCCACGGCAGCCTAAGGTGACGTCTAAAAACCACCTTGCTCTCTGCTCATCTCCATCTTCCCACTGAACCTTCTTAGTTCACCCTCCTGTCACCTGCCTCCACCCAGGAAGCCCACAGAGAAGCCACCTGCACATCCGAGATCTACAGCAACTCCCAACACCAACCAGCACTTGAACGTGAGACGCAAGCTCCCAGTAACTTAATCAACGGCTGTTCTCCCAAGAGTTTGGGGCCACGTGACAAGGGGTTGGTAAAACTTTCTTTTTCATACCACTGCTCCTAGGTCCCAAGGAGACAGACGTACAAGAAATGACATTTTATCTGTATTTGTATTTTTAAAACAGCTAGATGAAGGTAGCTTTGCTCTATGACTAATCATTTTCTGCTCATGGAATTTAAGCAGGCATCAAGTCCAAGGGTGCTAGCCTGGTGTCCAAACGCACACTCTGTTTTACCCAAGAATTCTTATTTGGAATGCACAGAAACACTGGGGTAAAACTGGCATCATGCAGGAGCATGTATTTAATAACTGACAACAGCAATCCCTACTTTTTACCCAGTGCCAGAATAATTAGGTGTTTTAGAGTTTGTGCATTTACTTCTGACTATAACCCTGTTAAATATGGCCAACAGTTGATTTCAGGCTGGTCAGAGCTCTCAAGTGGCCACAGAATCTCAGAGGGAAAGGAATCTGAACGTGCTGGGGAAGGACTGGCCTACCCTGGTTTGATGAGCCATGCCTGCACTGTGAAGTTCCACGTTACCCAATTTCACAATATTAACTTGCCCGTGTTCTCTGGCACCGTGTACATGATCACTGAATTCCTACCATGTGCTTGGCTGCGCTGAGCACAGTGGGAAGTCCCCACACAACCGAGTCACTCTTGAACTGTCTGGCTGAGTTGAGTTCTCTACAATCAACAGACGGAAGTTGTCATCTGCTGCGTTTATACTGTCACCCAGAAGCTGATTTCTGGCCATTTAGAAAAAAGGCTTCCACGTTTACAGAAAATCACTTGGGGAAGTTTTTAGCGCTTCCACTTGGAAAAGTTCAGACGTATCCGGGAAATTCAGCTCTCTCACACAGCCTGGTCTAATCGATCTGTAAGGGAACTGCGTAACAACACAGCTGACAGGTCATCTTTGCAAAGCTACCCTGTGCCTTTCTTCACAAAATCTTGTTACTGCAGCATGAAAGCAGAGACACCTATCCTTATTATAAAACCCAGTGACCACCAGTAAAGAACTTGCCTCCTGGCCATTCTTGCCAGCCAGGCTGGGCATGGGGAGGGGTATTTTAAGCCTCATGTCAGCCTGCATTGGATTCATGGAATTCACCGACCTCTCCTCTAGTTTCCTGTGTACAGCATAACTCTCACCAGCTCTGGTCATCGGGATTGTTCTAACACATAATTGAGAGACCCGAGTCCATTTCAGCTGCACTTGAGAAGACAGTGGAGTGGATGAACATAAGATGTTCTTTCTTAATGGGAGCAGCACAAAAGCCCAGCGGGTGAACTGTCTAGATCTACCTGATCCAAAGCCACAGAGCCTCCTGATACTGGGAAAACCAGGGAACAGAAAATTCATGTAATTGAAACACTCAATGTGTGGTAACTGACTCTGAAGTTTCTAAGAGAGATCTCACCCTGAAAATAATCATAGAAAAACATGTTTACAGGATTTTTTCAGATCACGCTTTAGACTGCTAAATATCTCCACTTTCTCCCAATATGTGCCTCTGTAGGAAAGGGGCACTTGAAGGGGCAAACCTCACACAGAGTCCCAATCAATAAGAGAAAAAATTGCTGGTCCTCTCTACAATCTGCTCTGAGTATCAAACAATTTCTCTGCAAACAATTAAGTTCCCGAGGTTTCAAACTCACAGTCAGAGATGCTGAGAGCCAAGAGAGATGGATGGGTCAGGCCCTGCTGGGAACTCTGGTCCCAGGTTGCAGTTAACCTCTCCCCGGATGCTGCTCCCCAGGCACCCCAGGAAGGTGCCTGTGGGGACCTGGTGCGGAAACCTCTATGTGGGCTGGGCAGAGGAACTCCAGACCCTTTCTTCAGAGCCGACCCTAAGCCCTATTTTTAGTAGCCTCAGGTGTACTAAATGGAATTCCCACATGATAAGACTTTTCCAAAATTATTTCTAAACAGGTGCCAGCAGAGAAGTCAACTCCAAATCCCAGGATCTTCCAGGTCATTTCAGTTCCCCTTTCCTGTCCTGGGGTCAGCACTCTGGCAGCCACCATCTCTATCAAGGGCCTTACAACCCCCTGTCTTACTGTCCTCTGGCAACAACCTTCAATTCCCTCGGGTTCCTTTGCAGTCTCCCCCATGGTATCCTAGCCAAGTCCTCCAGGGGAAGGACCTGCAGCCGAGGGGCCAGGGGCCGCTGAGCATGTCCCCTGCCACACACCTGCACATACACACTGCGCACGTCCACCCCCTCGCTCCCTGCTGCCCACAGCCCCGCACTCTCCCACATGCACTCCAGGCAAAGTTAGTCCCGGGCCCAAGGTGGCGGGGTCCTCACCTTTGGAGAAAAGGGCGGTCAGGCTGATGAGCACGGGGGACCAAAGGTGCCACAGCATTCCCATCTCACTGGGGCACATCCTGGAGCCCCGGAATGAAGATTTCAGCTTCCCTGACACCGTCTAGGTAAGAACAGACGTCGCCAAACCCCTGGAGGACGGGAGCTGGGCTGGATGGCGAAGCGCAGGCGGCTAGGGTCTGGAGCAGCCCCGGCGCCCTGCGCCCTCCTCCTGATTGTCCATCTCCTGGCCGGGAGGCGACCACCGCGCGGGCTCTGGAGTTGCTCTCCGGAGTCCAACACCCGCAGGAAGCCCCACCCCCTCTTTCACCCCCACCGGGATTTTTTTTTTTTTTTTAATGTTTAATCCACGAGGGGTTTTTCCTTTCCTGTTTACCCAAGTGAAGAGGGGCTGCCGGTGGCCCAGGCAGGGCGCCTCCCGGCGCAGGGCTGGCAGCGGACCGGCTGGTGGCCCCGGGCTGGCTAACGGCCGCGGGGGCGTTGGTCCCGGCAGCGGTGCTGAAGAGCCCTGGGTTCAGGCAGAAGAGGCACGGAGGCCCCGGGGCGGGTGGCCCTGTGCGCGGGGCGGCTGGGGGCGCCCTGGCACGCAGCCCCCATCCTGGGCGGCCGCCGCGCCCCGGGGCTCGTGCTGGCGCGCCCTCGCGCCCAAAGTTTGGTGGGTGCAGCTGCCCCCGAGCCGCCCCTCGGCCCGGCAGCCGCCCCGCCGGGCCCGGGCTTGCGGGGCTCTACGCGCGCCGAGCGCACGGCCGACTCCGCAGACGCGCGGCTCCAGCCGGCGACCGGGGGAGGCGCGCCAGATGTGCGCGGAGGAGGAACCGCTGGCTCGGGGACGCGGCTGTGAGCCGCAGCTGCCGCCCGCCAGCAGGCGCGGTGGCCCCGCTCCACAAAGACTGCATCCGGAGCGCTGGCGATCGCGACAGTGCCCGGTGCGTGTTGGGGGTTTTGCCTTAAAAATTTGTCTTTTTTTTAAAAAGCCCCACCCTTTCAGAGTGACAGCTGTGAGCCCCAATCCGCAAAGTAAGTCCCACCTCCCGTGGTCCCCGCCCCCGCCCTCTGTCGCCCTCGCTGCGTGTGCAAACAGGAGAGGGTTGTTGGGAGGTGGTGGACACCCCGCGGAAGCCAAGGAGAGAGCCGCCCCCTCCTCAATGCAGGTTCTAGAAGGTCCATGGCTCAGCTTCTACCCAGAACCTGGGGTTGCCAGAAGGTCCCCGGCCTGTGGGAAGCTGCTGACCCTCCCTAGGCATGAGCACGTGGATGGCTGGAGGGGCCCTCGCCACGCCCTAGGTGTCTCCCAGTGATCTCTGCATGAGGAAGCCTGTGACCCCTGAGGTCACCATCCTAGAATGAACTCGAGTCAGCGTCCCTAGAAGAATTCCATCCTGATCCCCAAGCTGGCCCACTGGGAGCAGGGGCCAGAAAGTGGGGAGGAGGCTGCCCCAGGAGAGGAAAGACAGGTGGTTCCCTGATCCCTTCCTGAATGACTCAGACACCCAATCCAAGATCCCTAGGCACCCTCTTTTGACTTCCAGCCTGAGGACTGCTCTGCTTGGTGGGAGCCTTGGAATTAAACAGAGCAGTAATCGGAGAGAGCAGAGGAAAGCTCTGTGGATCTCTAAAGACTCTTAAACCAGCCAAGTCAAACCAGATCCAGGTAAAACTGGGTCACCACAGCTGGACACTGTTACCCCTGCTACTCAGGAGGCTGAGGCAGGAGGACCCAGGACAGCCTGGGCAACTTAGTGCGACCCTCTCTCAAGATTAAAAAAAATAAAGGAAAGGAGGGAACAGGGTCACCAGCATCAGGCTAAGGGAGAAACAGACATTTGATTGTACATGCCTCGGTTGCAAAAATATACCAAAGCTTTAAGAGGTTTTAGCTTTCAGAGTTTCAAGGAGGATCAGAGAAGCCAGGGCTGTTCTACAGAAACTGTCTTTCTGAGTGTCTCCCTTTGAGATGTGCACGACTCCTTACCCTACATGTATTTTTCTGAATGTCTGTCTGTCTCTTTTGTTTAGTTCTTGAACTTGCTTTTTAATTTGTGTCTTTCTCCTATAACATTCAGGAGACCTGAGACTTCAGAGACCCTCAGAGGTTGTCTGTTTGGTGGTTTCTGACATTTGAGCCAGCATCAGCAGCTTGTTAAAACCAGGCCTGCTGGGCCCATCCCCAGCGCTGACACGGGGGCCCAGGTGAGACTCAAAGCCGCACTCTTGACAGGTCCATGCAGTGTGGCTGCTTGTGTAAGGATGAGATCTGGGAACCAGAAGCTTTGGACCCTCGTGGGGATCTTCGCCCCCACCTCTTTCACCTGACCAGGGGAATCTGAGGCTTGTTTCCTGTGTGGCAGAGCCTATGTGCCCCTCATGCCTAATCCAGGTCCTGTATTTTTCACTGTGCACCTAAGTCTATTTTAAGGCATTTCTCAGATTTATTGATTAGAAATTAATGGCCCCTGTGCTTTATTAAAAACAATATTTTTATAAATCAAACTGTGTCGTTTGTCCTGAATGTCATCATGCCTTTTTCTTTTCCAGTTGGTTGCCACATAGGATATCTCAATGTCCTTAAGATAAAAAGTGACTGCCTGATTCTAGCTCCAAACTGTTAGACTGCCTAAACTGTTAAGCTATTTCTTCATTATGCATCGTTGATGAGACAGAAGTTTTTTCTACTTTTTGGTGTGGAAGCTTTTTTGGGAAGTCGCTACTCTGGATACCCGATTTGTGGCTAAAATAAGATGTAAGAATTGCTCCCCACTCCCTGGGCTTGCATGGCCAATCCTCTTTGGGTAATTAGCATGACTAATTGTGGGTCAGGCCGTTCCTTAAAAAGAACTGGAGAAGTTCTGAGGCCCGTGAAGTTCTTGGCTGCAGCCCCCGACTCTGAGACAACTTCCCAACAGAATCACCTGCCTTGTCTCCATCAAGTTAATTGCAAGAAATTTGCCTTCCTCCACGAATATGCACTTCATCTGCAGGGCCATAAATCAATTTGTGAGCCTAATTTTGTCGGTAATTAAATAGTACTAATTGTTCATGCTGTGTGGATGGGCCTTTACACCAGACAGTTTTATTGTTGTTTTCCAATCAGATAAAAATATTCTCCATAGCAGTTTCAAGAGATACCAACTTTGTTCAGGAGCTGGTGCAGGTGGCCAAGGGACCTGTGTCCCTGTGCCTCTGCTGGGACTCACAAGTAGAAGGGAGCACCTCTGGTGGGCTCCCAGATCCTCCTAGATGCTCACAGGTGGAGCGTTGTGTAAACCCCCCCATCCTCTCCCCGTCTTCCCAACTGCACCCGGGAGAGGCCCAAGCCACTGTGAGCAATTTTTGAACAATTGCAAATATCCTTGTTTTTAAAACCAAGAGGTAGCACTTCCTGTACCAACTGCCTAGCTAGGATTCATGGGCGTTTCACTGATTCTTCACATTTTTTGCATTTGCACCCCCCTTACTCCAGTAGTGTCCCTTTCTGAATCAGGCGTGCGCTTTCCTGAGACATGGGGCGTGCTCAGTCTCTCTGGCACAGGTGCTCACCATCTTCTCTCCATGACATGTCTATAGGGTGAGAAATGGAGTTTTGGGAAACCTTGGGCTGGGTGAGCCCTGCCAGCCGAGTCCCCCTGAGGACACAGGAGGGCATTTTTTCACACTCCCTTTCTTCTCAATGTCCCAAATTTCTTGAAATGGCCAGGAAGTACACAGCCCAGATCAAACATCTCTCGTGGAGAGTGGGAGCAGCATTCTGAGGTCACTGTACTGTGGCTAGGAGAGACGCCACACGCCTTTCTAGTAAAACCAGGAGACACAGGATAATCCCTCCAGAGACAGTACCTCGGGGTCCACCCAACACCTTGAGTGACCATGCAGAGGGTCTCCCCAGCAGCTGCCGTTCTCTCCTGAGCACTGGAAGGACTGTACTTGGCCAACCAAATGAGAAAAGTGGGGAGGGTCACTTTGAAGGTGGGCAGTGAAAAGCCACCTGAGTGTCTCCACTCTGTCTGTCCCTGCCCTGGGAGCCAAGCCGACCAGGTGTTCAAGATGGCGCAGCGGCTGTAGGTTGGTGGTGCCCCTCAGCCCACAGCCAGCACATGTGTGTAGGGCAAGCAAAGCCCCTGCCAGACCACGCAGGATGTGCTCAGGGGAAATTCATTCTGACTTTGCTGTCACCAAACTTCTGGGTCACCACACGCTAAGCCAGACCATTCTTTTAACCTCTTCCATCTTCCCTGCCTCCCAGAATGCCAGGTTATTTGCCGTTTCCCAGGGGCCCCAGGTGACCCTGGAGAAACACTGTCCTTCACAAAGATCAACAGGCTGCCTGCCCTCGTTGCTGGGAGGTGGACCAATGTGGAAGGTCCAGCAGGAGGTGAGGGGTCTTTTTTGAAGCTCTCCCTTAGGCCTCCTCAGACACCCCTGCTCCTTGGCCTCTGGCCCATCTGTCCACTGTGTTCCACAGCCAGGGGTGGGGACGCCCTGGGAGGTCTGGACACACTGCCTGCCAGGAGCGTTCCTGGGGGTCTCACTCGATGCTTGGGGGAGCCTGGGCTCCCTGGACCCACTTCTCTGCCTGCTAGGAACAGCCAGGCCGCACCCTGGCTTCCTGGCATTGAGGGGGTCATGGTTTGGTTGTGGCCAAGAGAATGCGGGTGGGCATGGCCCTCCAAGCTCCCCTGTCCACATTTGCCAGCAGCCGTCACCAATACAGGGGAACACCAGGCCCTCCTGCATGGCAGAGGGGCAGCAGGAAGGGGTCCCTCCGTCAGGAGGAACTTCTTCTGCACTGGTCTTTGGGATAGCAAGAAATAAGATGGTCTGAAGGTGAGAAGGGTGGGGTTTGTGACAAGGAATACCCTCACCACTCAGCATCTGTCCATCTCCCCACTGCTCCAAGAGAAGTAGGGCTGGGATAGAACTAAGGTGTAAACCTCCCACACACCCAGGACTGGAGCACAGGGAGGCACCTGCAGCCCTCACAGGAGGGTGGTTTGTGCTGCCATGAGGGCTCTACAGCAGCCACCACCCACTGAGAGCTGGCCAGGCGCTCTGGCTACCCCGGCGGCATGGAGTGACTGACATTTTAGAAGCACCCTTAAAGGTCCGAGTTCCATTTGTGCCTCGGAGGCAGGGCAAACATGAGCTCATCTGGAGCAGACCTCCCACACTGGGACCCCTGCTCCTGCTGTCTCCAGGGCCACCCACAGGCCTCTGTGTGCATGGCTGGGTGGGGGTAGCTGCTGTGCTAGTGGTCAGCCCCAGGGACTCCACCAGAGATGGCCGTGAGTGCCCAGAGCAGCCTGTCCACGTCACAGGCTGAGTCTTCTCTTGACCCACTCTGCCCTCTAATCTGTGACCTTTCTGCCTTAAGACCACTTCTGCTCATGCCTCATCTACAAGCACCAATCACGTAGCCTCTGCCTGTGCCCCATATGAGAGGCTGTTGGCGTTGGGGACATGGAAAATGAGATGGTGGGCGGCCAGCACAGACGTCCAGGCTAGACCATTTGGCAACATGTCCTTGTGCTCTCAAGCTGGGCCTGCCCGTTTAGAGAGCTCACCTCTGTTGTGAGGGAGGGGGGCACTTTGCAGTTGGTGGTCAGCACACAGTGGGGACAAAGAGGAGCAGTTCGCCATGGGTCAGCTTCCCAGAAGATCCAGAGTCTCACCCTTCAACAACTGGACCTGGGAGAACACAGCCGCGTGTGCAGCCCGAGCCACCACCGGCCAAGAGTGCGGCATCTGACATCAGTCGGAAGGATCAATTCACTTCTGTGAGCTGAGCATCAAATGGCTTGATTTCTACTGTCCATTTAAAATCAAATTTTCTAATGGACCTGAGGGGCTGAGTTCTTGGATTATAGAGGCCTTTGTCAGAAAATGAATTACCCATCGCATAGATCTTCCGATCAGATGCGCTCAGCCTACTATTATGATTGAAAAGCTCCCTTACTCTTGTCCAAAAAAAAAGAAAAACTTGATGACACAGATGCACAGAGAGCTAATCCTGCCCTGGAGGAGCACTCAGCAGCCACGGAGGGAAAGGCTTTAGCTGGCCCTTTGCTGAGTTGCCCACATTAAAGTCCAGGCCCATGAGTCCTGGTGACTTGTTAACATGGAACAGCTTCAAAGCTGAAATCCAGGGTGTTTTCAATGGCATAATCTAGAAGAGACTAAAGGGTGCTTTGGGGAATAAATAAATTGAAATAATGGGGTTGAAATATTTCTGGCATAGGTGAACACTAGCTCCTCTCTTGGTAAAAGCCCTCCAAGTTCACCAAGGAAATAATGTGGGCACGCAGGTTTCTCTATGAACCTAACCTCCCCACGCAGCGTGGAGCTCTGGGCACGAGATCTGGCGAGAGGAGAACCCAACATGGTTACCTGTCGCCAATTACTTGTGAACTGATTTATGACTTATCACATGAGAGATGTCAGTCTCAAGTGATTCCAACATCTCAGTGAGTCCTGAGGGTCTGAAATGGGCAGGAACAGGTAGGGTGCTGTTGCCTATTTGGGGAGGGGAGGGGTGGGCACAAACGAGCATTTCAAATTACCCTGAAACAGTAAAATATGCATCATGAGATTATTTTTAATGAGCCCTAAGGGTTGTGAAGGGGCCCAGGAGACAGGACTGTCACGGTCAGCTACGGGCGGGAGCACAGATGCTGGCCAGAGCAGCCTGGGCCTCACCACATTGGTGGACCTGCAGTGCCCCCTAGTGCCTGGAGATGGCAGCTCGGGCACCAGCATTCCCCTCCTGGACAGGTGTCTCTGCTTCCTGGTGACAGGCACACCCTGTAGGGTCTTTCCTTAGTCAGATTATGTTTGTAAAAGCTGCATCGTCTCTTCCCAGCATGTTTTGAGAAAAGAAGGTGGCCAGGTCCAGACAGCCTCACTTTCAAGGAAAGCGAATGGGTGCCTGGCCACACCTGTACCTCCTGTACTACTCAAGTTGCAGATGAAGACGTGCTGGAATTGACCAGCGTTATGTCTGTATCACGAGGCCCCTCGCTGCCCTGCGCTTTAGTTGTTCTTCCAGATCTGCCCCCAGCTGATGGTTCTCCAGGAGCCCAGGCACCCAGCACCCTGTTCTGAGTGTTGCTCCCACAAAGGAATCACTTCCCAAGGAGAGGCTGCTATCAGGAGCCTCCAGCTACTTAACCTGGAGGCAGCTCTCCAGGCTCTCCCCTGAGGGCACTCACCCCAAGGATGAGGGCACCTCCCCTTGGCCTCATCACCTCCCAGCAGCCCACTCCTCAGACCCTCACACTGGGGTGGGATTTCCACTTGGGGCTCTAGGGGTGCACAGTCAGTCCGCAGCGCCTGCTCTCTGCACCACACGGGCTCTCCAGGAAGGGGAGAACCCTGTTGCCCAGAGCCTGGCATAGGGAAGGAAGGCCGCCAGGAACGGCCGGGTCCTTCCCTGGGACGATGTGGTTTGCCCATGAGTTAGAGAAGACGGGCTTGGCAGGGGCATGGGCTCCTGCAGGGCTGACAGTGGCAAGGACCAGTGAGAACAGAGGTGCTGAGCCTTGGAGCACCCGTCGCCACCTAGACCAGGAGGCAGGGAGCTCTGGACCTGGACCTGCCTGCCGCTCAGTGCTTCAGGAATCCAAGCAGCTGGGTTTGCTATCCTTGTTTTTTGGTCTCGTCTCTTTCTTTCACTCTGGCATCCCTGTCCTGGCACTGCTTTGGAAAAAACTTCTGGAAAATCCACTATAAGAAATCTGTGCCTAAAACAGCGTATTTGTCAAATATTCCGAGATACTTTCCAAAATCAATCTGCAAAATATTACAGTTTGACTGAGCAGTCTGTGCTTGCAACGTCAGGGTGACTCCCTCAGGCGAGGTTGGTGAGTGAGGGGCGGCTCTCGGGTCATCTCACCACACCTGCTGGAACCCCGGGTCTCCAGGGCGAGGCTCTGTGACCAGGATGACAGGGCAGACCTGGGGCAGCCCTGCCCAGGACCTGCACACGAGGGTGGAGAGGGAAGAGTCACCTGAGCACGGGTGAGACATGGAAGTGGTAGACCCGGTCCCCATCAGAGGGGCAGAGCAGACACAGGTGGAGAGCCGGTCGGCCTCAGAGTACACGGCTCTCCTCACCTCTGGGGGCCCCGAGCCACCTCCAGAGCCCACTCTTGGCACAGCTTGTCTGCACCTGGTCAGTTCTTCACACAGAGGTCCCCCTGTCTGTGTCTCTGCTCCACCTTCTACTGTGTTAAGTCTTAGAGAAATATAAATGGCATCTGGTCATGCTGAGGTCTGACCCTCCCTGGCTCTCATCATACTCAGTGGAAGCTGAAGTCCTTAGAGCTGCCTCCCCATCCACAGCCTGCACAGCCTGCTCCCCGTCCTGGCCAGCCTGCTGCCCCTTCCCGAGCGGTTCCTGACACAGGGCCTTTGCACAGCCGTTCCCCGTGCTTGGGAAGTCCTTGCGTTGCACACTACTATGGCTTATGCCCTTGCTTCCTGCTGCAGGGGCTTCTGGGCTGTGATGTTTAAATGGCCACCCCGACCCTTTCTGCTCATTGCAGGCTGATAATCAGCCCTGAACATACTAACTGACATGCGCCTCCCAGATCTCGACCCGGCTCCCTGGGAAGCATGGCTCTTCTGTTTGGTGCATAGCTCTGCTCTCCCTGCTCAGAACCCTGCCGGCTGATGAGGTGCCCTATAGATGTCTAAAACAAATGAACGATGGGACCGCCTACCCCCCAAGATCTTGCCCCTCCCAATCTGCAGTTCAGTTACCCAGACCAGCTGTTCCCCGAGGGAAACTGAGGCAGGGAGAAGCAGCGTGGCTTGTCTTTGGTAGTAGTTGTTTCCCTCCCGGAGAGTTCCTCACGAGGACCCATGGCTTCCCAGTTCTCCTCTCACCCAGGGCAATTCTCTGCAGGGTTGTTAGAGTGAAGTCCTTCCTGGGGTTTGAATGGAGAGCTGTGTGACCTCGATTGAGTTACTTAGCCTCTCTGAGTCTCCGCTTATCTTTTAAAAGAAAACGTAGCCTATACTATCACAGAACTTGCTGGGCCAGCTTAAAATTAATTGAGTATGTCCACATGAGGTCCCTGAGTGGTCCCTGAGAGGAGTTAGCATTCAGAAAGACCTATCATCACCATGATGTAGAAAACTGCATTTTTCTACAAATACATTTTAAAATACTCTCTTTTTTTGTAAAATACATGTTTTTTTGTAAAATACATTTTACAAAAGCCGTGTTTTTCCTTGTTCGAGCCCCTGTTCAACTATCCATAAGATACATTAGGCTTCTGAAGGGTCAAGGCCAAGTACAGATTTTCTTCGCAGGGTGTCACCTTGTCTCTGTGGGGACCAGACTCCAAAGCCAAAGTCTTATAGGCATCGTGTTCACATCAGCCTCCAAAACGTCAGTACGCAAGGAGTCAGCGCGACCGTTCCTGCCAACTAACTTCACTCATCCTGGAGCTTAAAATAAGAGCCTCACTCTTTTCTGCTCAAGTTTTCCTTTCCTGTGTAAAAAGCACCAAGGCTGAGAGAGAGAGAGAGAGAGAGAGAGAGAGAGAGAGAGAGAGAGAGAGAGAGCGCGCGCCCAGGTGACTGCCTGCCTCCCGTGCCGCGGGCCTGCAGGTGCATGCTGTTGGTGGATCTTTCATGTCTGCACACACATCGGGAGAAAATGCTGACGGGACACAAACAGCTGCCACATTCTCGGGGTTTGTACTTGAGTTGTTGCACCTCCAAGTTCAAGCTGAGTGTCAGACTTACCATTTTGAAATGGTGTTGCTGCTGTGTTTCTGTCACTGTCGCAGGAAGAGTGGCGCTCGTCTGGCTGGGAGGGGCCCTCTCGGAGCAGCTGGACTCCTGACGGGTCCCTGACCCAGCACCCAAGGCAGAGGCATCTCCACTCTGCTCCCCTCCACGTCAGTGAGCTGCCCTCTCCTGTCCTCCCCCAAGGCAGGCTTCCTGCAGGGCAAGGGGACCAGGCCACCGCTGCTCATTCCCAAGATCCACCTGCTGAGCCCCGTGGCCCCTCCCCTTCCCAAGCCACGTTCCCCACAGACCTGCTGTAGCAGGTGGGGGGTCTCCAGGAACGTGGGCCAACCTGTGAGGAGTTGGGGCTGTTGGTCACCTTGAATCCACACAGACCGGCTCACAGGTAACCACAGGCCAGGCAGCAGGGACAAGGGCAACTTCTGAGGTCCAGTCAGAGCAGGGTCCATCTTGCTTGCTGGAGGCAGCAGGAGAATGGCCCTGGGCAGAGCAGACGAGCCACGTGCAGGTGTCACAAGCAGCAGTCCAGGTCGCAAGCCCCTCTGCTGAGACCCCAAATGCGGGAGCCCTGAGGCTTTGTGAGCCTCCAGGGTGCTTTGGTTCCGGTCACCAGATGACCACTGCATGCAAGCCCCAGACCCTGCGGAGGGGTCAGCCCATCCCTGTGGGGCGAATTCCTGACCCACAACCTCTGAGACCATAATAAGAGGTGCGAGGTTCTTATTTTAAGCTCCAGGATGAGTGAAGTTAGTTGGTAGGAACGGTCGCGCTGACTCCTTGCGTACTGACGTTTTGGAGGCTGATGTGAACACGATGCCTACAAGACTTTGGCTTTGGAGTCTGGTCCCCACAAGACATCAGCCTGGCCCTGCACTGGGAGGAGGTCCAGAGGCCCGTGGTTAAGTCATCCCTGTACCCAGGTTTGGGGGTTTATCTGGGCAAATTTGACAGATCACAAGGTTAAACCCACCCACAGCACAGGTGCCATGGGTAGGGAAGGGGCTTCACCAAGAAAAGCCACAGCGTGTGGTGTCCAGTGAGGACAAAAGTCCTGGAGGGAAGAGCACCAGGTGATCACGGGCACTTCAAACCTCTAGGGACACCCTGAGGATCAAGATCCAGGACACAGACCTTCAACGACAAGGACAGGCGGCACAGCACCTCCTGAGCAAAGCCAGGAGGAGAGGCAGCCCCAAGGCCAGGGCCGGTGCTGGTTCTGGGCTCCGCTGCTCCCTAAGGGGCCACGTGCTTCACACAGCACTGACCTGAGCTCCAGGCAGAGGGCACTCAGGTTCATGGTCACTGCTCCTGGTCCTGCTGAAGGGGGGTAATGAGCTGGAAGAAAGGTCTGTGAGCTCCTCCTGGGGACAAATGTGTCCAAATCATGCAGATGGCTTGAGTCCCTGTCCCTGTTAGAGGAGCAAGGACCAGGGGCAAGCATCAGCCCGGGTGTGCCTCAGTGCTTTACCTGTAAGCAGAGCTTGGAGGTGGGAGGCGTCTGGCCTGTGCACATGGCTGGGTCCAGGGATGTGTGAGATACTAGTATTTGCACACACAGGCTCATGTGCTTGACTTGTCTTCTGAGCAAGGCCCTGGTCATCCAGGCAGGAAGCTGGCTGCCATGGGCTGGGGTAGGCAAGTCCTCCCACATCCCCTGCCCTGCCACGGGATTGGCAGGGCAGGGGATGTGTTCTGTGTTTGGACCCTCACATTAGCTCACCTCCTGCCCTAGGCTGGGTGAGGGGTCCAGAGAATGGAGGCCTAAGAAGGGGCTAGACCCAGCCCCCACCAGGAGTGTCAGAGGCAGAAGCCTTGTTGTTTCACTAAGAATACACAGGACTCCAGCAAGCAGGTCCCCGCCTGCTGAGCAGAGAGGCCAGCGTGAGCTGATTCCAGGGGAACTGTCTCTGAACTGCAGGTCCAAGCTTGGGCTTCAAGGTTACCATGTAAGGCAGAGAATTGCTGCTCTGCTGTGGCCACCCCGAGCTGGAGTTCCACCAGTGTAGTGTCCCCTCCATCCACCCCAGAGAGGAGTCCTAGGGAGAGAGTTGGGGACAGGGAGGCAGGGCTAACAGCAGAGAGCTGGGCAGGTCAGACAGAGTCCAGGGCAGCCTAAGTGGCAAAGGCGGGTGGCTGGAGGACAGGAAGTGTGCACTCATCCCAGGCGTGAGACTCGCCGCGTGGCTGAGTGGACACTTGGCATCAGTAACCGAGCTCCTTCAACAGGCAGCCACATGCCCTGGGCTCTGAAACCTGCAGCGCTAACTATAAAAAATACTACTCAGTTTTGATTGCTTATTTGCCATTAATCCATAAGTGTGGCCATTGTCCAATCTTCCTAAGCAGGGTCATTGGTTAATTGGTCATGGGGCACAAGTAATTATTTGTGCTTAATCGTTGGACCTACAGTTGATGTTGAGAACGTCTTTCATCTGCCAATACTAAATAGATTTTCCCTTCCTGGCTCACAGCAATCTGTCTTCTCCCCATTTGTCTATAGGAACCATGTCCCACGATGTCACTAGCAGCCGGCTGTGAATCTCAAGGGCGGGTTTAACTTCACATCTGCCTGGTTTCTCTGTACCCATTGTCACTGCCCACTTTGCTCCCCGGGGCTGGAGACCCTGGTCTTGTAACGGGGTACCTTTTCCTTTTAGGATACCTTCTTAGTTAACATGTGTTTGTCTCCTTGCCTTCTAAGTGTCTTCTAGCAGCACATTCTTTCTACACACATTCCTTGGCCTCTGATGGATGCCAGGATTTCAACCACAGACCACCAAGACCTGGCTGCGTACCTGTCCAGGGAATTGCTCTCGAGCTCTAGGCTGGATTCTCTGCTGCCTGTTGGACACCTTCAGGCAATGGAGATGGAAACTTTCTATCATGTTACCAAAAACATGTCCTCTTCCCTCCTGCTATAGCCCCCACGTCTGCCAGTGGTCTTACAAGTGCCCCCGCTGCTTCTGCTTTCCAAAATCCTCCCCAAGGGCTTCCCTGCCCCCACCCTGCAAGTAAGTTCCCAGAAAGTCACATACTGGCCTCTACCTGCTGGGCCCTGGCTCCTGCATGCCACTGCTGCTCTCACCTGGACACTGCAGGGACGTTGTGGTGGCCTCTCACCTGCCTGTCCCCTTAGCTCCCACACAATCACCCCAGTGATGCTTTAAAATACAAACTCTGTGTGCTTTTTCCCACCGGCACTCCTCTGTGGCTCTCGGGGACCCCCTGGGTTGTGCCTGGGCATCACTAAAGCCTGTCTCCTCCCCAGTTCAGCTTGCTTTGTGTTCAGGGTTCCAAACAATGCTGGTGGGGGGTGGGGGGCTTGGACTGTCCAGCTCTTTCTCAACCCACTCCCATGTGCCTCCTCTGCACTTTGGTGGAAGGAGAGCCCTTCCCTGCTGCCTGGTGCAGCCCCTGAGGACCAAGGGGAAATGCCATGTGTCCCAGCAGCCTCTCTGACTTCCCCAGCAGGACCAGCACTCAGCAACTGAGCAGACACAGAACTCTCTGCAGCACTGAGCACGGTGGCATTCTTCTCCAGGGCATGAGCCCCCTCATCCTGCAGTCTCCATGCCTTCCACGGTTAATGGTCACTTAACAGCTGCTCAGTAAATATGCAGTGGATGAATTAATGCAGAACCAAATCGACTAATCCTGGCATTTTCTGGTTTAGAGACTGCTCTCTGGTGTTGGTCTGCTACCCGACTCTGTAAGCGTATGTTTTCTGGACACTTTTTTGTTCAAACAGGCTCATGCCCTCTGTGCTCTTTTGCTCCCCACTCCCTTCACTGTGCTTTGAGAATATTCAAGCATGTGCTGCTCAGAGTCCTGCGGCCACTTGGCCGCAAGAAGACGAAGCCAGGGGGATGACAGCAGCCCCAGCCCTGCCACCTTTGAACTGCAGTTCCACAGCCCTGACACGATGGGCCAAGTGCGACATCCGCAGTCGAGGGGAGAGATAAAGAATGTTCCTGCGCTCTGCCCTTGTCAATGCTTTATTCACTCAAATCACTCAATGAAATCCACTCTACAGGTTCTTCATCAAGGAATGACAATCCTTAATGCTGGGCAGTGCAATAGACAAAATCAATCCACAGCAAACAATTCTAAGTTAACTCTAAGCACTGCAAACACTCTTAATCATGATGGACCTATTACAGACATCCCCTCTGCCTGCTAGGCTCAAGCTCCAGATTTAAAGTCTTAAGTCTTAGGTCTCAAGTCCAGCAGATGCCCACTCACTCAGACCACAGCAACCAAGTCAGGAACCGATGCAGGCTTCTCCTGGGGTGGAGCTGACGGCTGGCTGAGGAGAGGGTCCTAAGGAGACGTCCTTCTCTCACCAGAATCAAGAGGCTGCTGCAGAGTTTGAGAGCAGCGAGGACGACCCAGAGGACCAGGCAGATGAGAAGAGCTGGGATGTCAGTCCAGGTCCTCATCAGGCTCTCAGGCTATGTGCACCAGTGTCGGCTGGCTGAGTGTCTGTTCATTTGCTCCAATATTTATATTAAATTTGGGGAGCTTCTGCCCACCCTTTGGGTCCCTATCAGCTGTTACCAGGTTTCTTAGTGACATCTTCCATTCTTAGAGTCAGGACAGGTGGTTTGGTGATTTCCGCCCCAATATCACACTTCTGACTCTTATCAGGATTACAACAAATGAGGTGTGACTTCACTCTGACTGTTATCCGGGTTGTGGAAAGTGACTTGCCTTTATCCGACTATGCCTGATGACCATACTGGAGGGCTCCATAGGCGTATCTGGTGGGGACTGCAGTTTTATTTCAAAATGGAGTTGCTTAGGCAAAGGCCCTTCTTGGGTTAGGGTCATCCTTACAAGCCCCAACTTCCCTCCTCCAGAGAGCTTAGTGCATAATAGAGAAGGCTCTCTGCTAAGCTTGGGGCCTGTTTCTTACGGCTGAAGCTAGTGTTGTCAATACCAACCCACAACAGCTGATGTTCCAGGTGAACTTGGTGGAATCTGTAGGCCCAGGAAACCGAGAGAGGAGAGTTTGGGGCAGGCAGAGCCGGGGTGATGGACCAACCCCCTGTGTGCCGGAGGGCTTCTCACCAGACACATGCTTGCTTACGATCAGCACATGTGGTGGAGAATGGAAATCATCCCAGTAATAATTCATGGATGAATGTTAAACTTCTGCCCAACCCTAACCCTGTCCCGTCTCCCACTGACTATAGTTCCAAACATACAATTCACTCCATCCCACCCAAGCCACCTTTCCTCCTGCTTGGGATGACGTGGCTGCCCCCGCCCCTTCCCCAGGGAATGTGCGTTTCATGTTGAGAATGGCAATTGACCGACTGTATCTCTGTGGCTTCTTTTTCTTAGCTTTAGCTTTTAATCAGTCTGGAATTTATTGTGCTGTGTGGTGTGCCGTAAGGACATCGGTCATTCTCCCCTCCTGTGGGAATGACCAATTGCTCTACTACCAAAGATTCTGAAGAGATCAAAATGGTGTTTATTGGGTCATGAGCTAATGGCTCTGAATAGAGGCAGCAACTCTCCAATTTCATCACACATCTTAATCATTAAAATCATAATTATGAACTATGTGAGCATATTCCATCTGAAATTTTACTCCACGTGAATGATCAAGGGTTAGAGCCAATCCAAACCCAGGTGAATCTTTTCTGTCCCCTTGCCCTAGAAGTAGCCTAAGCTTCCTGAAGGAAGTAGCTACTTGCTCTTTGCTGCCATACAGCCTGGGTGAATAACAATAAATTATTTTTGTATTTCATGGAAATTTAACCAAAGTCATTTCATGTGCTGTGGCAGAAATACAGCTATTTCTTCTCGATCCCCACTCGGAAGTTTAACGGTTGTATTTAGTCTGACAAGTAGTAATCCTACAAATTGACAGGTGTCACCGGGAGCACTGTGGGTCTGGATGCAGCCTTCCGGTTTTCACACTGATTGGACACACAGCTGGTAAAGGCTACAATAAATAGCTTTCATTAAAACACGTAGGCAGCTCGCAAGGTAAACTGGGTGCTATTGCCATTTTTATTTTATTTATTATGCATTTATGTTTCCAAGTGCATTTATTTATTCCTTGTTCCCTGGCAAATAAGATGGAGGTAATGTTTGCTTCAGAAGAAAAGTGGCTTCTCTCCCTGGAAGCTCTTAGTCCTTATGGAGAACTCTGGAAACTGGTTTATGAGAGCAGCCAGCGTTCACAAGCTGGCCCCGGGGAGCCTCATGAAGAGTGGGCTCTTCTCACTCCTGTCTCAGGATGCTAATGGGCACGGCGGGGGTGGGGCTCTGCCTCTGTCCTGTCAGCGGAGGAGGATCCCCAGGATATGCCTCAGTCCCCCCTCCCCCTGCACTCCCACCTCCTGTGCCCCTCCCAGCTCTGTTGGCCTAAGAGCAAGATTCCTGCCCCTGCTCCTTCCATGGGGGGCTCCTGGCAGCCTGTCTGCCTTCCTTTGGTCACTGTTGCGGGGATCACTAGTAGGCAACTGTCCTAAGCTGGACCTAGAGCGTGAAGCTTCTGGGATTTGGAATTGGATCCTCAAAAGGCTGCGTCTTAGGAACTGCAGACAGCTTCCCCATCTGTTATGCAAACTGAGCAGCAAAAGGGGAGATTTCAGCAAAAACAGGCTAATGACACTCAGAGACCAGCACACAACGCCCCAACCCCAGGCCCTGCACCCATGGGAGCCAGCAGGGGTGGGCTCCAGGAGGGGGTCCTGGGGATAGCGGATAGGTGGACAGACAGACAGACAGAAGACAGGTATCTCGAGGTTTCTATCACTTCCAACCAGACACACAGAACTCTCCCTATACTAACAAGACCAATCTGGCCTGCGTATTTATAGGGTGACGTTAGGGTGATAGAGGAAGAGGGACGGAGGGTAGCATCAAACTTCTTGTGTCTATTCTGCTGTCCTGCAAAGACAGCCTGTGGTGTCTGGATGAGCGTGTACGGAGAGATGTGGCTCCACTTGGAAAACGCACAGCACTGGAGACAGAAAACTAAATACTAGAGTTAAATCAGGTCCAAGGCTGAATTGAGTGAATGCAATTTAAAATACCAAGAAATAACAGGTGGGGTGGGGAAGCCAGGCCAGGCTGGGGAGCAATCCAATGGGGGCCTCTGGCACTCAGGGTGAGCTTCTGAAACCCTCAGCGGCTCCACCAGGAGGGAAGTGGGACACTCACTGCAGCCTGGAAAGACCTTGCCAGTGCCAAACGCCCAGAGCCAGGCACAAAAGCCACATGCTGCAGGAGCCGTCAACCATGTGTCCAGAATGCACAACTCCATGGAAACAGAGATAGATTCGCGGCCACGGGGCTGAGCGGAGGGGACTGAGCCGGGGGACTTGGAGGCCACTGCTAATGGGTGTGGGGTTGCTTTGTTATAGAATTACCCAGTGGGGGTGATTGCGCAACCCTCTAAATGTACTAAAAAGCCCTGAATTGTACACTTTAAAACACGGAGTTCTATTTTATGTAAATTAAAGGTCCATTACAGAAAAGAAGAAAGGAAAAAATACTGGAAAGAAAATCAAGTGCTGTGTGCCCTCTGGGCAACTTGCCCTGCCCTGGCACCTCCTGCTGCTCCCACGCACCCCACCCGTGGCTGGAGCACCAGCTCCTTGAGCCAGAGTCCCCATCTTTGGGTTTGTGCACTGCCCCCCCTATCCTCCCCAGGCCAGAGCCAGGCAGGCACCTGTGTGCTGACCTGTTGTAGGGACAGATGAGGCAGGACACTGAAGATAGCAGGAAGCAGTTTTATTTGGCTGCAGTCAGGTTCAGAAGGTACAGCCTTTGCTGTAATTAATCAATCCCCTGAACCCCGAGTTCAGGGAGTTTCAGAGTTTTATACCCAGCATGGAAGGGGAGGGGCTCAGAAGTTCACAGTCTGAAAAAGTTCACATAAAAGCAGCTTTTTCTTTCACTGTTCTGGGCAAGTTAACCCTTCAAGGACAACACCTGAGAAGGGGAGAGCTTCTTCTCCCCTTTCTTTCCTCCCCCTGCCAGCTGTTACCATGGAGCCCAATTGTAACTTATCTTAAAAATGTAGACATCTCTGTGAAGCCCAGCTCAAGGGCAGAGGCCTTGTTTGTACATTTTTACAAACTACTATACTGGGTACATTTGTGCAAAACTAGTAAGGGGGTGTCCAGCACCTGGAGTGCTGATTTCTTCCTGGCCAGTGACCAAATAAAACAGGGCGACATGAAAATAGGAAGTTTATCTACATTGAACTCTTTTGCAGAGATTCTTGCTGACAGTCCTAAAATCAGCCATGGTGGAGATTTCTGGAGAGGCCCAATCAGACTTTCTGTGGAGGAGGGGGTGCCACTACAGACCACCCACCTATTGACCCACTGACGCTTTAATGAAGGCCAAGAACGGCTCTCTGCTGTGAAGAGGGCAGGCGAGGCTTAGGCAGAGTCAGGCAGTTTCCTTGGCAGTCAGGGGCCAACCCAGAGAAAAACAGGGTCTTTGGCTGGCAGTGGAGAAAAGGAACAGGAAATGGACTTCTCACAGACCAGACAGAGTGCTCAGGAGGGAGAAGGGGGCTGAGACGGAGCCAGGTGTCCAAACCAAGGAAACTGTGAGGTGATCTGCAGCGTCTGCAGCTGCCTGCTGGGCAGGGACTGTGTCCTCACCCCAGAGCACCCTGGCCGAGGCCTTCTGTGTGCACAATGGACTGGGAAAGGCTGCATTCACGTCCCCCTGGAAAGGAGGGAGAATGAAGGATGCACCTGGCTCTATAACCCAGACTCTCAGGCCAGGAAGTAGATCCAGCATCTCAGATGGCCCTCCCACCATCGTGAGGGGACATGCCACCTGCAGGAGGAGACAACTCAGAAGAACTGAGACTTTGGAGATGGAGCGAGAGCAATCCACTTCCTGAGCACCTGTATCCAGCCGCACCTGAGCCTCACACTTCCCATCAAAGTGGTGGTTATTTCAGTCGTGCTGCCCCTTTTGTTTATGTCAGTCTGAACTGAGCTTCTGTCATTCGCAACCAAGAGTCCTAACTAAAATGTCATCCAATGGTCCACAGGCATTGCAAGCAAACTGGACTGTGGTGACCGTGGCACACACCCCAGGAGCAGCTCTGGAACTCACCTGCACCACTGTTCTCCTCTCAGTCACAAAATCAAGTTCACCTGGTAATGGTGACCACTGGTCACTGGCTGTGCTGGATTCAGGTGCTAATGGGTGACCGGGTGTGGAGTGGCCACAGCCAACTGGTGCGACTGTGACCTCACACCTCCTTCCTGATGCCTGAGTCGCAATCCTATGGTCGGGGTCTGATCAGGCCCTATTCATACATCGGCCAGCAGGGCAACTCGACAGTGTACACCCCTCAAGTGGGGACCAGAGTCTTCCAGAGTTGGAGCATGGTCCCTGCCTCAAGCGCTTCCCGTCTAGGCAGCTTCTCTCCAAGAAACAATCCCATGGTCATCTTTCATTGACTAAAAAGGCCATGCATGGATTATACGGCATTGGTAAAGTTGCCTTTGTAAGAGCTATTCCTATAAACGAAAAAGAATCCAGAAAACGCAAACGTTAAACCAAAGGGTGATGAGGCACCTGCCGTGTTCCTGCAGGGCCCGGGATGGACTCCTGGCAGTCTCAACAGAGGAGCAGAGAACAACACTCAGCCTCAACCCAACCAGATACCCCGCAAGTAAAGCCACCCCTGAATAAGTCACTCTCAAATCTGCTTAAAAGGAGCAAAACTGGAAAACAAAAGTCTGATTCCCAAGTGACATCAACCATGCACAGAAAGCTCCTGAGATAGCAAATTAAATAAGCACCATTAATAAATAACCCAAATTGCTGTGCCTAATGTGTTGGATAGACAACATTTGCATCCCAACATTCAGGACCTTCAGGCAATGAGAAAAGAGGGAAATTCAGGTTCCAGGGACAGGGACATTGTTGATATTTCAGTAATCTAGGACCACAGACACATTTTCTTTTTCTATTTAATTATCGCATAACAACGGTACTAACCAGATTTCTAAAGTACTCTTTCCTTTATTGCTTCCTTTCTGCCACTCCCTGATTTTGAAGCAGGAGCGTGAACTTGAGCCTCGGGGCCCTAGTGTGTGTGTGTCCCCCTCCGGTCCCCTCTTCAGTGCTGCCCTGGACCCACACAGCAAGGCCCCCCACTTGTTCACTTTGCCAGGACTCTAGGGCCCTGGTTCCTGCCAGAGTGGCCCACGGGGGGCTGGGGAGGACAGAGATGGGAGGCGCACCCTCTGTGGGGATTGCCCACAGCTGCGGTCACACCAGGCAGCCCCACTATCTGAGCCCCCAGGGTCCTCTCCAGCTCCAGGGAGACAGCTCCTCGGGGCTTCCACTCCACCATGTTTGGCTCTCAGTCCTTCCAGCATCTTCAGTGTCCGTAGGCCCCCTAAGGCACCTGCATGGGCCTGGACCACAGAGACGCACCTTTGCTGCGCACGCTCCCGCCCCAGCAGCCCACCATAGAGACTCTCAAGGCCGTCCTCCACCGCCCAGGCTGGGGCCCCTGCACCCCTCCTGCTCAGACTGAACCCTTGGACTGTCCTGGTCTTCTTCAGGGTGACCTTCAACACGGTCCAGCATCGCTGCGAACCACCCGGCTCCCCCATCAGCTCCACTGCTGCCCTGAGAGGGCTCTGGTGGGAGGATGCCGGGACGGCTGCTCTCTCCCCTCTCACCCTCCCCACAATGCAGGTGGGCACAGGTGGTGGCCTCACAGCTGGGCCGCTTAGCAGACATGTGACCTCAATTGAGCTACTTAACATCTCCGAGCCGTCCCCTCTTCTGGCACCAAATCGTCTTTGAAGTCCTACAACGTCCAGGGGAAATAGTAGAGAGTGGCCTTCCATAAATGGTGCCTTGCTACAATAATATCCCCGAAGGGAGATGAGTGGTGATAATAAAGTGTACTTATGAGGCCATTAATTACCTACTTATTACTGTGATCATTAGCACAGGGAGAAACACAAGAGCGCATCACAGGGGGAATGAGATGCGATAGTTCCTTCTAAAGCCACCTCCTATTCCCTTGGGTCTTCAAAAATCAAGCTTATTGCCACATATTATTAAAAAGAGAGGAAAACTCAGGTCGGTGTACCGCTGCTTTGGGCTGAATCTTGTTTCCTCTAAACAAAGAGCTGCCCTTAAGCAGTCCTATGGGGAAGACTACAAAGGGCAAAAGCCCTTCCCATAATTTTAAAATGCTTCATCAGAGCAATTTAAAAATAAAAATTTTAAACCATCTTAAGCTGCTATAAACATTGATGTGGCTGTTTTACTATAGTAGGCTGATTTTTAAGTTCTTTGGGTATAGACCAAGGAGTGGGAGAGCTGGGTCAAATGCTGGTTCCATTCCCAGTTTTCTAAGGAATCTCCATACTGCTTTCCATAGTGGTTGCACCAATTTCAGCCCCACCAGCAATGATGAGTGTGCCTTTTCCCCACATCCTCACCAACACTTATTGTTTGTATTCTCGATGACTGCCATTCTGCTTGGGGTGAGTGAATTCTTAGTTTTGATTTGCATTTCTCTAATTGCTAGAGATATTGAACATTTTTCATTTGTTGATTGATTGTATTTCTTCTTCTGAGAAGTGTCTGTTCAGTTCCTTAGCCCACTTATTGATTTGAAGATTTGGGCCTCCTTTTTCTTCTATTAGGTGCAAGGTCTCTGGTCGAATGCCACCTGGAGTTGAGTTTCATGAATAGTGAGAGATAGGGGTTTAATTTCACATAAATGTTTATAGCAGCTCAACTCAATGGCTAAACTATGGAATCAACTTAAGTGTCCTTCAACAGATGAATAGATGAAGAAAATGTGGTATATATACACAATGGAAAATTACTCAGCCTTAAAGAAGAATGAAATTATAGCATTTGGTGGTAAATGAATGGAGCTGGAGAATATCATGTTAAGTGAAATAAGCAAATCACAAAAAACCAAAGGCTGAACGTTTTCTCTGATATTCAGATACTAATTCACAATAAGTGGGGGAGGCTAGGGAAGAATACAGTTACTTTGGATTGGGAAGAGGGGATGAAGGGTGGGGAAGGGAGGGGGTCTGAGGGTAGGAAGGAGAGTAGAAAACAATGAACCTGCCCCGGTTCTTACAGATTCTGGAGCCTCCCAGTTTATGGTGGGGGGCAGGAAGGGAGAAACAGTGTGAAACAAGCAAAACTAAACTTGAGTTTCATGAGTGTATACTCATCTCCAAGCTCACCGAGTTGTTCACACGAACTATGACAGGCTTCTGTGTGTCCATCAAGCCTCAATAAAACAGTTTTTAAAATAAGTTCTAAGCTATAAGCAAGGGAAAATTTTTGATAAGCTACATCATATTTTCCCTAAGGAATGAGGAACTATGGAGACTATCAGCTTGCTAGGGCTGCTCAGGGTGAGGATGGTTAATAAATGGGTTCACTTTGGGGGGTCACAGGGGACTCGGAGATGCACACCCTTGGCAGGACCAGGGAGCTGTGAGGTTGGAGCCTGTGTGAGCAGCTGCCCGAGCCCATGACCAGCTTGCCTCCTGTCCCTTCTCCAAAGCTCTCTTCTCCCTGGAAGAAACCCACTCCCCACCTCAAGTGGCTTTGGTAAGCGTCAGCTCAGGATGTCCATCAGATTGTCTCCACCAGGAATGTGAGCCTCTAAAGAACAGAGGGCCGCGGTGGGCGTGGGTCCACACCCGGGGAGAGGTCCGGTCTGGGCAGCTCTGAGCCCTTCAGGGCTCCCTCTCTGACTTCTCAGACAGCTCTTTGGAGCTGTAATTCACATACCATAAGTTTCAGCCATTGCACGTGCCCTTCCCCCTGGTTAACGGGCAGAATGTGTCACCATGGCCAGCAGCCAGATGAGGACCCTTCCATTACGTCAGCCCCAGGGGCCCTGACTGGCTTCCTGTCTCCCTCACTGGGTCTTTCCTGGTGTCTCACATACACGCAATCCTGGAGTGTACGGATCTTCATGTCTTGTTTCACTCAGGTCGTGTTTTGAGGTCTGGCCGTGTTTAATGTCGCCAGTGTCTGTATCTCGTTCCCTGTGGCAGTGATTAGGATCCTTGTTGGATGAACCACATCGGGTTGATTCCTTCCCGGGTGCCAGGTGTGGACTGTGTCTGGCGCTTGCCTGTTGTGATTAATGCTCCTATAAACATTCGCGTCCGCCTTTGTGAGGGATGTATGTTCCTTCTGTCCTGGGTGGCTCTTAGGAACGGAATCACTGACTTGTATGGTCAGTGTTTTAAACCAGATTATGGGGCTTTGAATGGCATTCTGGGAACCCAGGCAACATGGATAAGTGCTTTGATTGTGTTACGGTAGCGGGGTCAGTTTCCTACTGCTGGCAGCCAGAACCCAGGACCAAGGTGAGAAGAAGAGAGAGAGAGAAGCCACCTGAATGCCTGATGCACATGCAGGGAGGAATCCTAAGCAAGAAGCACATGTGCAGGCGTCTGAGTGGGATAGGGGGAACAAGTCATAGTCTCAGGAAAGGGGTGCATAGGGGTGGGTAAGATACCACTGGGTCAGGGCCATGGACAAGAGGCAAACAGGGGGGCAGGTGTGCCTCACTGCAGTTCCAACCGGGAGCCCAGAAACACAACCGAGGAGACGTTTTACCCCTCAACTGCCTGAGAAGAGAAGCAAGATGGCGGATGCCCTGAGGCTGAGAGGAGAGCCAAATGGGAACAGGGCCCTTAGACTTGAGGTGACACCAGACCCAGCAGTCCGAGGAACAGGGGTCTGTAAGCTGAGCCACTCTCCCTCCATCCCGTACCCTGGGTCCTAAAACAGTCAGCAACCGTTAGCTGGCCACCTGGCCCTCCCAGGGGGCTGCTCTGTGGGACCCTGAGAAGTGGCCCTTCTTCCTCTGTCTCTTTCCTACTCTGTCAGGGCAGGTGACGGAGGGATTGCTGGCACTTACAGTGGGTTCATTGTCCTAACTGACATCTGGTCACTGAGCAAGCCCCCATCCCGTGGTGGACGTGTCCTGCTCCTGCTGCTTAGGGCTGCCAGGAAGGGTGTACTGGCCACTGGGCTTCAGACCAGGCAACAGGAGCTGTTGGGGTGCTCAGCGGGGAGCCTGGGGACACATCCTCTGGAGGGACACCTCAAGGATCCGGGAGCTGAAGATACATGATCATCTCTCTGGAGCTTTCCAGAACGGGTGGACTCCCTCTTCTCTTGGCTGTTTGGTCGGTGTTTGTGATTTGAATTCCAGGAAAGGAGCGTGGCTGTCTCCCAGTGTTCTTGAGAGAATAGGTTGTCTAGAAAATTGGGGAATTGGCTTAAAAGTTGGAAAAGGGTTATTTCTTAACAAGAAAATAAGGCTGCTATTTTCAAAAGGAGACGCAGGACGCTGAGCTGAGACGTCTCCCTGCAGTAAGACACCGACGGGAAAAACTGCCAGCCCTGGAAGGGCCCCTCGCCTGGGACTGCACCCCACAGCCTGTCCCTTTGGAGCATGGAATGAGTGAATAGGGACCCAGGTGGGGGGAGGAGACTGGGGTCGACAGGAAGAGGACAGAGCCCCTGGGTTGGAGAGGTCAGGGAGCAGGGCTCACACGCCTCTGTCCCCCGCCTTGCCTTCTGGGAACCTCACTCTGCATGCCCTCGGGCCTGACTCCCACCTCCTTCCCAACAGTGTCCTCAGCTGCAGGCAGAGGTCTCCATGGCTGGCCCCCGCAGCCTGTCTCTTCTCCCACACACCGGACATAGCATCCTGTGGCACGAGGGAGAGGTTCTGTGCCCCTCCTCAGGGGACAGCAGGCCTGGATGCTGCAGGGACCCGCACTCACACGTTGCCACCCAAGCGCTTGTGACTATGCTGCCTCTCTTCCTGGACAGGTATCCCATCTGTACCTTAACCCAGGGCCCACTGTGGGGTCAAGTGAACCTGGTCTGGGCCCAATTCCCAACACTCACTGACCACATGACCATGAGCAAGTCTGGAAGGTCCTCTGGGCACAGGATTCCTGAGGCAGGAAGCCGGGTGGGGGACAGCTGCTTCCTGAAGAGCTCATGAGGATTCAGTGACGACCACGAGTTGAATCAGTAGCAGCCAGTGTTCAACAGGAAGTGTCCGTGGCAGGTGACGCATTGGTCAACCATACAGCAGTACAGTAAAGTAGCCCACCACCTCTGTGGCTTTCAAGAAACCATCGGGTTCCCAGCAGAGAACTCAGAAGACCACGAGGGTCAGCAGGGAACTTGCCGGGTGGCCACCACGTAGTCTCAGCCTCTCGGGCCAGCTGTAGAAAGCGCTCTGTAGCTGTGCTTCGTGGACAGCAGATTGTAGTGAGGATCCAGTAACGCGTCAACAAAGACCAGAGGTTCTAGGCCAGGAAAGCGAGAGACCCCCATGTTGCCCAACTTGGCAAAAGATTTATGTTGGAACCAGCAAAAATGTCTGCAAACCAAACACAAACCCCCACACAGACGTCCCCGCCACACAGCAGACTGCTACTGGGAAAGATAATTCATCATCATCAAAACAAACATCCATTTTACACTTGCACGGCGATGAGGGTGTTCTTATTTGCATAATGATGGTGATTTGCATATGATGAAAATTTGCCTGAGACTCGAGCTCAAAATACTTTCAAATAGGAGAGCATTGGCACAATTTTCTCAAGGATCCCAATTTAATACTATTTATCTAATGAAAGGAAAAAAAAATAAATATTGGTTGCAACGGCTCATTAGGTGTGAGAGTGGGTTTTAAACTACACTTGAGTGCAGGGAGTGAGTGGGTGGGCTCTGCCTGTCCTTAGGGTCCAGGTGAGAAAGCAGAGCATCGCCTGTACCTGGGAATCTCTCCACTGTGATGGTGGTCAGAAAGGCACGTCTCCAGCCACAGGCATGAAGAGTCATCTGTAGGACGTGCTTGGTCCACAGACACGGGGCTTCTGTCTAAAGGAGGCAGAAGCCAAGAGCAGAGCTGGCTGTCTGGGAGTCAGGAGCTCCTCCCCGAAAATGGGAAAGGAAAGAAAGTCACCCTCCAGGTAGGTGACAAGGCACATTACTCCCAAATCTGCAGCAGAGGCAGAAGCCACAGTGTGCTGGGGGTGCTTGCAGGGTCCATGATGAGAGAGAGCAGGTCGCTGGGTACGACTGTCCTTCTGGCTCAGCAGAATCCACTAATGCAGCCAGGGCCTCTTTAGGCCTGATTGTTCCTGACCTGCTTTCCACGTGGCTGTCTGAAACTTGCTCATTGACCCTTTGCTTCCTCCTTCTGCCTGGGGAAGGTAGTGGGGGTGGGTGGGCATGGCCAGTTTTAATCTCCAATTCAAAGGGAGGGTCCTGGCGCATTCAAAGATAGAAGAGCACGTTTGGGGACCCCCAGAGAGGAGCCGTCTCCATCACTGTCCTTCACAGGACAGGGTGTTGCTGTGCGGCCGCTGGCTGTGCAGCTGGGGCTGGGGCTGAGTCAGGGAAGGAGCCCCGGGAGCCCTTGCACAGGACGGGGCTGCAGCCCAGCAAGACATGCGGTTGCCATTGCCACCGAGGGCACACACACGTCACCTCCGTGCACACACAATCCCAGCTGGAAGCAGCCCTGGAGGGCAGCGCTTGTGACTGTGTGTGGCCCCTGGCATCTTCCGCCTGGCCCGTCCTCCTCATCCTGTGCGCAGTCAGCTCTGCCGTGGTGCGACACGCCAAGCCACGCTGCTCTCTCATCTGTTTCCACGTGTTGAAGGATCATATAAGATCTTCTAGCCTGAAGGGAAAATTTCTTCAAGAGAAATATGAAAACCGCCTTCCTCCCTGACAAGAGAGGAGCCTGCCTCTGACAGGTGGACGCGGTGCCTGCGGAGCTCCAGCCTTTTAAGTTCCGTGTTTAACAGTTGTCAGCTTGGGAGTGGATTTTTGCTGAAAGTTCTCTCACAAATCACAAAATGTATCTTGCTGGTGTGTTTATAGTATGCCTACTGTGGCCAGTGACCACAAAATTGGTGGGTTAGAACACCACCACAGTATTTTATTTTTATATGTATATACTAGAGATTAAACCCAGAGCCACTTCACCCCTAAGCACATCTCCATTCCTTTTCTTTTTTTTTAAAGTTTTTCTTTTCAGACAGGGTCTTGTTAAGTTGCTGAGGTTGGCCTTGACCTTGCGATCCTCCTGCCTCAGCCTCCCAGATTGCTGGGATTAGAGGTGTGCCACTGTGCCCGGTACCACCAGTGTCTTCTGCACCAGTGTCTTCTGCAGTTGTGGGGCCAGAAGTTCCAAGTAGGCATCACTGAACGTCAGCAGGTTGGGCTCCTCCCTCGCTGGGCACCTGGACCTATTTCCGTGCCCTTCCAGCTCCTGGAGGCCATCAGCATTCCTGGGTTTGGGATCCCCCTCCATCGCTACAGTCTCTTGCTCCTGTGGCCACCTTGTCTGCTTCTGCCGAACCCTCCCTCAGCCTCCCTCAGCCTCCCCCAGCCTCCCTCAGCCTCCCTAGCCTCCCTCCCACAAGGGACTTGGAGGTCTTTCCAGGCCCATCCAGAGAATCCAGGATCCTCTCCTCATCCCAGGGCCCTAACGCACCTCTGCATGGTGGCTGTGGCAGGTTCCGGGGAGGAGCACGAGCCCCGTCCATCCGGCCGCACTGCAGCCTCCACGGTGGGTTCCTCCTGAAGGGCAAAAGCCTGTTCCCACGGCTGGGGTTTCCGATGCAGATGAAGGGACAGTAGCTGAGTTCTGATGAGAGCCACACGGCTGGCGCAGGGACCTGGGGACAAGGCTCCGTGGAGAAGAGGAAGACAGAGCTCCAGGGCGTGTCCAGGACACCATTTGAAACAAGAGGGCCCTGTGTTCATTCTGAGCTTAGGTGTCTTCGGAGCCATCACGAGGCCCCTGCCACAGCTGTCCTGAAGGGACTGCAGCGTTTGGCCAAGTGCTCACCTCCGACACCTTCATTTCGACTCTGTCTCCACTGCCTTCCAATCACACGCTGTGGATCCCAGAGCCATGGAATTCTCATGCCGTTCGACTTCTCCAGATCAGACCTGGGTTCTTCCCCTGGCTGCTGTCTGTGCCCAGGAGTAGAAACAGCTGTCAGAGAGCTTGCTGGGAAAAGCGGTTACGTGTAATAGAAATATTTGATAGGAATATGGGCTTTTTGACTAGGGCCCCCAAAGAGAAATCATAAAAGAAGAAAGTGCTGGCAGGTTGGATTGAACTGCAGCTCCCGTTTCCCGAGCACTAAGCCCCCCAACCCGTGAACGGCCTCTTAATGCACATGCTCCGCGGAGGCCAAGGAAACCTGGGGCATCGGGCCTGCGACAGAGGAGTTGAATTTCAACATATAAAGAGCATTTCCAGATCAATAAGCAAAAGACAGGAGCAGATGCCTGGGGTCCCCATCCTCGGGAAGGGGGTGCTGTCGTCCACACCCTCGCTGGCTGTGGTCCCCAAGACCAACATTCTTGTTCAGGCATCTCCGTGGTGACCGGTTTAACTGCTGACAGTTTGCTTTTCCTGCTGAGCTTGACAACTTCCCCATGTGCATGAGAGTGTCCCTGCATGGTGGCCTCTGCTTTCTGATGGGTGATCCACATTCCCTTGTGATTCATTGTCCGCCCCAACTGGTCAAACTAAGTCCCCTACAATACGTATTCTCAGCCCCAAATCTGCTTATTCAGTTGGATTTGACAGCATCTCTCTGTGCTATCTAAGTACCAGTCAGCGTATTGCCACAAGCTGAGCTCGAGGAGGTAATGCAAAGAGTCTTTAAGGTTCTAGGTTGTGCTAACGGCAAGTCACCTACGATCCTGTGAGGCAGGCGTGGGATCATGCGACACACTCCATCCTGTGACTCTGGAGAGCTGGAGGACAGGGAGTGAGGGAACTTCCCAGAGTCACACAGAAGAAAGTGTTGGCATGAGCCCAGGTGGGCCAGCCTGGCGGGCTTGTGCACTCCTCCCAGGGCACGCCTGGCTGACGCGCGGCAGGTGTGTGAAGTCAGGGACGTGGCTGCTTGGACTGGCCTCGGAACTCCCGCTCTGTCGAAGAGAAGCCCTGGGACACCTGCTCGCCTGGCCTCCACTTCGGTGGGACCTTCGAGAATGAGTCAGAGACCCTGCTGCTGCTTTCCACCGCTCCTGGGCAGCCTACTGCGGCTCCCCTGGTGGACAGTCAGTTTCCTTCCTGGAGAGCAGTGTCCCGAGTGCCCCTGCACCCTACCCACAAGAATCCTACGGGCCAGGCCATCGGGTCCTGGCAGCTGGTTATACCTTGGCCTCCCTGGCCTCCCTGCCTCCCTTTCATAAACAACAAAGAGGCCCCAGGACCAGAGAGCTTCTCCTTGTCACCCCCTGCCCTGGTGGCCCGTAATTATGAGCATCAGTCCCCCTTGAGGTCCCCTGGAACTCTTTCCCGGGGGCTTGCATGCCCATGGAACAGACCCCTCAGCTCCCTGGATGTGCACACCCTGGGTTCGTCACCAGGCAAGAGCTGCCCCAGGCTTATTAGCGGGAAGAGAGCACCAGCTGAGAGCCACGGGCCATCTGGAGGGAAGTTGGTGTCTCCACGCTCACGCCAGATGGGAGCCTCCTCAACCAAACCGGCTGCACGTGTCTTTCCCAGGGACATGCCAACAGTGTGCTTGACCTTCCAGGTCTCCTGTCATTACTGACCAACTTAGCTAACAGTGGCTGTGGGCAGGGTGCCAGTCACAGGGAATTCAGAAAGCAGCCCGTGACAGGAAGGGCCACCGCCATCTCAGGAAGGCTTGACTTCTGGATTCTGCCCTGAGCTCCCCTAAACAAAGGGACATTGTGCAGATGTGAGGGTCTTCCTGGCCCTCCCGGGGGCCCCCCAGAGCTCAGGTTGTTTGTCGAGATCCTGACCTGGACGCATTATCAATCTCACCTGCTTCAATGGAGCTCACACAAGTGTCCATGAGCCTTGCTCGTGGACAGTCCTATGTCTGTTCTATGCACCAAGCACCATCCATGGATGGTATTGCTGGCCAATGGGGTGCTGCTGGTTTCCAACAGCTAGGCCTGGGCCCCTGTGTAAGTGGTGGTCTTCTCTCTGCAGAAGCATCATGTGATCAGGTCTGGTCTGTCAAAGTGTCACCTTCCTAGGCACAAAGGCTGGAGTCCTGTTGCACAATCCTGGGACAGCCAGTGAAACATGTGCCACACTCAAGGGGGAGAGCGTGCAGGGCCTGTGGCTCTACAGCCATCTTGCATCATGAGGAGTGCCTGGGGAACCACGCCCTGAGGGCATCTTGCACAGGCTCCCAGCTCCAACCATGCCTACGATGAAGGGGATCCCTGTGATTTTCAGATCTTGAACCAAAATCCTCCTTTCTGCTTCTGCCCGTTTGAGTCAGGTCTCTGGTGCCCTGGGAAGTCTTCATCAGCACAGAGCTCACAGTTCCTATCAGCACAAGGAACCCCGAGACTAATGGATGATGCCCAGTGTCAAAGGAAAAAAATTATCCTGACACTTGTTAAAAATGGCTGGGGAGCTGTTATTCAAGGCCACTGCAACAGAGGAAAGAGCTGAGCTCAACTCCAGCAGCAGAGGCGGCTGGAGATTTATAGCCCAGAGCAGAGTGAGGGGTCAGTGGAGGACATGATTTAGAGAGTTGACCACATGTCAAGGGCAGGGCTTTGGCTCCTCCAGCTTAACAGACCTTGATAATGGCCAGCCAGCCGAGGAGTCCATGCAGGCTGGGGGAGCCGGGCTCTCACTGAAGGGACTCAGCAGACCAGGGAAGGGCCCTGGCCAGGTGAAGCCTCCTCAACAGGAGCACGGGGCAGGGGATGCTGGGGAGGAAGGGATAGGAGGGACCGGCCACCTGTCCAGGTGGTCGGTCCCTCCTGTCCAGGCACTAAGAGGCCTGTTTAGCAGGAGCCCCGGCTCACGCAGGCCCTGAGAATTCTGATGGATACTCTGGTTTTATTATTTATAGGTGACTGCACAACAGGTCTTAAAGGAACGCAAGTGGGAAGGGCACTCGAGACGCAGGTCCAGGCTGACTTTGCATCCGACTTTGCAGAGGGCAGGTTGACAGGACCCCTCAGCCCTCCCTCCCAGGTCGTCAGATCCTTCACCTGGCGGGGGCCCTGCCCTGCCCTGGCTCATTCCACAGTGTGCCGAGGACCTGCTCTCATACCCCCAGCACCTCGGCTGCAGCTGACGGCAGAATCCCGGCTGTGATTCCCAGGACCAGCTGCCTCCCAACCCAACTCCCAGGGGCTCAGCCAGAAGGACACGACCTCCAGGTCCGGCCTGTGGCCTCCACACTGAATTCAAGCACTGACAGTGACCGGCTGGGCCCCAGCCCGGGACGAGGACCAGTGAGTGGTGACCAGGTGACAGAGCCTGACCCTTTGTCAGAGGCGCTTCTGGAGGGCGGTGCTCCTCTCCCTAAAGCTGAGGTTCACAAGACGGCAGAAAACCACCCACCCGGAGGCCGCAGTGACCGCTCCTGCCACCCTAAGGGAGGCCCTTCCTGGCACACTGCCCCAGAGGAGAGCAGGACCAAGAAGCAGGGGACAGAGCTCCAGCCAGGTCCTCTGAGAGTGCGTGTGTGGACCCAGCCGGCACCAAGAGCAGCCGCGCTCTCTGGGCTTCCCTTAGGTGCAGAATGGACCATCTTTATTGAGCACAGCAGAGTCCATCTGCTCCCACGGGGAAGAGGAGAGCTCACTTGCTGACACAGGCCTCTTCTGACAACCCGAGCCTCATTTAGATCTAGGATGATCAACCAGGCTGGCTTGTTCCTGAATCTTCTACCTGTCCTGGGAAATCCCAGGAAAACTGAGCTACCGGGATAGTTGGTCCCCGTTGATCAGCCTCCGAAACAAAATCCAGGAAGCAGGTCTCCACTTGGTCCCGGAGCACGTGGGAGTCGGCCGTGTTTGTGGGGCACTCACTATGCAGCAGGGGTCCTGCCCAGGGCCTCTCCTGTGCCCTTCCAGACAAGACCCACCAGCCCAGAGTAGACCTCAGTGCTAGTCCCATTTCACAGATGCACAAACTGAGGACAGAGACGCAGAGGACCTTCCCCAAGGAGGCACTACTTATCCTCTCCATCAATGGCTGGTCTCTAGAACAGGAGAGAGGCAGAGGACGAGACAGCCCTGGTGCTAGTGCTGGGGACCCATAAAATGATAAAGCTGACCTTGCGGGGGAGTCCTGAGGACCAGGGAGGACCAGGGAGAACTGGGGAGGACTGGGAGGACTGAGGAAGGGGCTTGTACAGAGGGGGTTTGCCACATCCCTTGGACTGGGAGACAAGCACTGGCATACCCACGCGGGCCCAGCGCTCCTCCTTGACCAGCTGGACAGCAGGCAATCCATTCTGTATACCAAGCGCTGGGTTTTCGTTTTTCCAGCCACAGGATTACAGCAACTTCTGATTTTTTTCTGAAATTTTCTATGCTTTGCAGATTCAGGTTGAAGGCAATGTCTTTGGACAAGGAAAAAGGAAACACATGTTCCAATAAAGTGGCCATGAAGGATTTGCAATGGCACGGAAGGGACTTCACAAGGCCAGACGTTAGAAGTCCTTGATCCACGCAGTCCTGTGAAGATGACGAAGCATTATGCACTGTTTACTGCAAGGAATGGGATTCTGCCCAAACTGGATCAGCAAACGGGAACTGTGGGCTTCAGGTGGTCCCAGGAGACACTGCTTGGAAAAGAACGGCGTCGGCCTCAGCCCCGTAGATGAGACACAGGCTCAGCCCCCGCTGGTCTCCGGCTCTTCTAAGGGGGACACTGAGCAGAACCACCTTAGATGACTAAGCCCACAGCCCTCCAGGAGGAGTGCCAGGCACTTACCTAGACAGACTGATTTCCAGAGAGCCTGGCCATCCCTGTGTCATGGGGAAAAACTCAAAAATTGAAACGGGAGTGTCACCTCTTAAGGTTGACACTGCCATTGTCTCCACGCACACTTATATCTGGTTCTGTGACTTATAACAGCAGTATTAACTGGATTTCAATTGTATCAGGATTGCATTCAGGGGGGTGAGTCCCTTGAAAGACACTGAAGCTCAAGCTAACGCACTTGTCAACTGCTCCTGGAACCAAACGTCCCTCCCCACAGACGCCACTGGGTCCCTGCTGGCCTTGAATCCTCTGGGATCTGACAGACTTGCCCAACTTATCAGAGCAGAAAGCGTGAGACCTTTAGGCTTGCCATGTGTGTCCTGAAAAGCCAATACACTCTAGATATTATTATTCGACTCTTTAATTCAACGATATACCTTGGAAACATCACACGTCATTGCCACAAGGGGCACCTCATTATTTCCTGCTACGGTTCTCTGCTCGCAGGCGAACACGCCAGCTGTCCTCAGTTCCTGCATGAACCTGTGCTGAACGGCCCGAGTCGGGCAGCTGGCGACTCCAGGAGATGAGACGCTTCTGAGAGGTGAACTGGCGTCTGCTTTTAAAACTCCCATCCACGCTCCCTTCAGCAGCGTAAAGATGTCTGTTTCCTGGACACTTCCAGCACTTGAGGCTTATGGTCCTTTTAACTTTTATTGCCATTTTCTCAAGTGGTGTTTTTGAGAACCAAAACGTGACCCAGGAATGCTGGGAGGAGCGGTTAATTGGCACCTGCGAGATACAGGGACGGTCTGAGGAAAGCCGACTTCTAAAGTCAGGTGACCTGCTGACTGTGAGACTTCAGCCTCTGGCTCATTCCAGGTCATCTGTAAAATCAGCAGCCTCTGCGAGCTGTGACAAATGACAGGTGCTTAGGTCCCAAGAGTCACGCAACTAGGAGCTTTGCTCTTGCCTGGTGGAACAGCGGCTGCTGCTTGGTCCATTTTTAAATGTTGCAAAATTGAAGTCAGAGCAGCTTCATGGAGCCGTTCTGCAGTGGGTAGAGCTTTGGCTGCGTGGGTCAGGTGGAAAAGGAGGCTGAAGGAAGTTGGGTGTCCTCCCCAACTCAGAGCTAGTGTGTCTGCGATCCCTTTGGTGATTCTTAATTGTAAGGACGGTCCCTTCATTTGACGAGTACTAATTTTTTCCCGCCACCTGCCCAGCACTGGTACAGATGTTGGGAAGGGAATGACTGAGCATCCCTCCAACAGAAGAACCCAGCAGGGCATCCAGCAAAGCCAAGACCGTGGCAGAGACGGGCAGAGATGAGCAGAGATAGGCAAACCGCTGGCTGCAGTGGACGGGGGTAGACTGCCGGTTGGATCCCCCGAGGCTGAGGGAGGGAGGACAGTGACACCCTGAGATGAGGTCTGCAGGTGCCTCTGGTGCTTGGTGCCTGCCGGTTTGGAAGATGGGGAGACCCGGAGCTCTCTGGGGCACAGGAGGAGCCTCCCTCAGCCTCACAGAAGGCAGGTGTGAAGGAGCAGCTCCTTTTGGGTCATTAGCTTGGTAGGGGCTCTGGAAGGACCTTTAATTCTAGTTTTCAGGAGTGACGGTGGAGGAGCTGGACCCGGGGGTGAGCTGTCGGTTTGACCCCTGGCTTTGCCAGCTTCCTGTGCCTCAGTGACCCTACCTGGAAAGTCCTCCTGGACTCTGGAAGAGCATTTACTGGCTGCATATGGGTTCTTGTGCCTGCACAGGAAGCCTCGGTAGGTGCCAGCCGCCCGTCTCACGTGGTCCTCCCCTTTGTCCAGCTTGGTGGCCAGGCTCCTTGGGGGAATTGTATAGTGGGACACCAGGCCCAGTTGTTCTCTGGTCTTGTGTCCTGAAAGCTTTGCCTCTGAGATGGCCACTGAGCTGGAGAGCGGCTCCTCCCTGCCCTTCCTCAGGACACGGGGACTTTGCAGGGTCTGCTGGTGGTGCCGTCTCCCAGGCACAGCTTGCTCTGGGATTTTGGCCCTCCATACCAATGCCAAGATGTCCACGTGGCCCTGGACCCCTGGAGAAGCCCCTCCAGGATGACTCCCTCCTGAGACACTATGGACCTTGACAAATCCGAGAAGTTTCCTGTTTGCTTTCTTCTCCTGTCCGAGGCAGGGAACGTACAGTGGACTTTCTGCTGGAAGGGGAGTCAGAGGAAGAGGGAAGGTGGATGCAGGGAGGCGTGTCAAGGAGACCAGGCAGCTGCAGAGGGGATATGACTGGGCAGCTGCTAGGGCTGAGGGGAAACTGCTCAGGGTGCAGCTGTGCACGGACAGCCCACTCCAAACCCAGTGAGGAGAGTCGACAAAGGGACAGTGACAGAGGCAGAGGCAAGACCCCAGGAGCCAGCCAAAGACAGGCAAGCCAGAGTCCAGCCTGGGACCCAGCCAGTGGGAGCTTCTTGATGCAGCCCTCAGTGACTCCATGGGGACAGATCCTGTGGAGTAAATCTGACAGCCCCCCACCCCTGCATCCTGCCCTCCATCTCCTGCCAGAGCACATCGTGGGACAATTCCAACCAAAAGAAAATCAAGCCTGTGGGTGCTGTTTGTAAAACTGGGCCCTAGGCATGGCGCAGTGGAGAGGGGCAAGCAGGAATCGGCCAGTGTGACGATTTGTGCTCTAACCCGAAATGACAACGCTGCAGGACCCCCTGCAGGGAAGAGTTTCTGTCTCAATTCATGGGACCTACAGGCTGGAGGAACCCACCCAGTCCAGAATCCGTGTGGCCTTGACGCTGTGGCCAGAAAGCTGAGCAATGAACAAAATGTGTCCAGAGGGGCTGGGGCAGCGGCTCAGGGACACAGCACCTGCCTCGCATGCGCGAGGAGGCCCTGGGTTCAATCCTCAGCACATGAAAAAATAAATAAAGATCTTGTGTCCTCCTACAACTAAAAAATAATTTTTAAAAAATGTGTCTAAGGAGAAAACCAACCTGTGACAAGGGTCCCCACCCTGGGTATAGCAGAGCAAGAAGAAAAGCTGTGGCAAAGTGAACTCGGCTGGAGCCTCAGGACACTGAGAGATGGCTTTCCACTCCCAGGGAGAATCACATTTTATCATGAGCTACCGTCCATCACGTCCATAAATTATCCCAGTGTACTTAAGAGTCGGGCTCATTGATTTATATTACGGTCCATTTATAAAAACCAAGTTTATTTCACAGGTGACAGCAGCTGCTCGAAATGCTCTTTAAAATGAAGGTGGCCCACAAATTATCCAGACTTTTCCTCTGAAACAGAGTATTTATGGGAATGCAGTGTCCACCGAGAGCCAAGCACCGGCCGTCTGGGGGCCCTTCAGTGTATGATCTCAGTTCAGCTCTTCAGGCTGGAGACCTGGGTGAGAGGGGCCAGGGGACAGCAGGGACAGCAGGGCCATGTGTGCGAGGAGGGTCCAGCATGGCTTGTAGTCTTAGAAACATCTGGGGCCTCCCAGACAACGTGGTAGGTTGGCTATTGCCACAGTGGAGGTCACAACAGACTTAGCTTCTTAGAAACACCTGGCTCGTCACCTCCTCCCTGTGGGCAGGGACCTGGGCGTGACTTCACTGACTCCTGGGAACTGTGCTGAGGGTCCACAGGGCTGAGGATGCATCTGAAGACTCAGTGGGGAAGGGGCTGCTTCCAAGCCTAGGACACGGGTGGCAGCTCTTGCCTCCCGGACCCCACGTGGCCCCTGGTTTCACGAAGCCAACAGTCATGCCAGGTGGATGGTACAGTGTTACGCAATGGGAACATATGCTTCTCCTCACTTCTGCGTCTTCACTGGTGAGAAGCAAGCCAGGCCTACCCTCTCACTCAGAGGCCCTGCCCACTCACTCAGAGGCCACACCCACTCACTCAGAAGCCACACCCACTTAAGTCAAAGACCCCATCCTTTGTATCAGAGGCCATGCCCACCCGAGAGCCATTTGCCAGGTCCACCACATTCCCAGGCCTCTCTGCCCACTGGGGGAGATGTGGTGCCCCAGGGAGGAAGGCCACCATCTCAAGGAGGACATCCAAGGCTAACAGGATGCACTGGTGCTGTGTTCCAGGTGACGAGTGCTACAGAGGAAACCTGTGGGAAAAGGGACAGTGTGGCGGGGCGGGGGTGGCAGGTCCAGAGGAGACGGCCCAGGAGCGACCCTCAAGAAGGGGACATTCAACAAGACCAACAGGTGCAGAAGAGCAGGTGGAAGTCAGAGGGACAGGCACACGCAGGGCCTCTGGAGCATGCCCTCCTGTGCATGAAGACGCTCCACAGCATCCTGGCTTCTACCCACCAGGGATCACTAGCACCTCCCCCCCACCTTGTGACAAAGATGGCTCCCGGGTTGCCAAAGGTCCCCTTGCCCTTAGCTGAGACCCTGCACTAGAGGAAACGGGAGACACGGATGGGAGCAGGAAACATAGGTGGGGATTCTAGGGGCAGCTGGGAGGCCAGGGTGCCCAAACAGTGTGCACGAGGGTCCACCCAGCACCAGGCCCTGAGGGATAGGAGCCCAGAGAGGGCAGGACCCAGCTCTAGGCCCTGAGAGACAGGAAGTCAGAGAGGGCAGGACCCCAGCACCAGGCCCTGAGGGACAGGAGGCCAGAGAGGGCCAGGACTCCAGCACCAGGCCCAAAGGGACAGGAGGCCAGAGAGGGCCAGGACTCCAGCTCCAGGCCCTGAGGGACAGGAGGTCAGAGAGGGCAGGACCCCAGCATCAGGCCCTGAGGGACAGGAGGCCAGAGAGGGCAGGACCCAGCACCAGGCCCTGAGGGACAGGAGGTCAGAGAGGGCTAGGACTCCAGCTCCAGGCCCTGAGGGACAGGAGGCCAGAGAGGGCAGGACCCAGCACCAGGCCCTGAGGGACAGGAGGTCAGAGAGGGCTAGGACTCCAGCTCCAGGCCCTGAGGGACAGGAGGTCAGTGGCCAAGTAAAACAGGGCGACACGAAAATAGGAAGTTTATCTACATTGAACTCTTTCTCAGAGACTCTTTTGCTGACGGCCCTAAAATCAGCCATGGTGAAGAGGGCTTTTCTGTGGAGAAAGGGAGTGCCACTTCAGCGGGTTTCCCCTATTCCCAGGTTGCTCCTGAGGTTGGCATCCGTCAGGTCCTAGAAGGAAGTGGACGGCGGCGTCTCCCCATAGAGGTCACCCTCCGTCACTGGAAGGACCTCATCCCAGGCTTCCCTGGCTGTGATACCACCTTACAGTCCAGGACTGATTGATTACAACAAAATCTGTGCCCTCTGAACCTGGCTGCAGCCTGGCCCCTCTCACCCAGGTCTCCAGCCTGAAGAGCTGAACTGAGATCATACACTGAAGGGCCCCCAGACGGCCGGTGCTTGGCTCTCGGTGGACACTGCATTCCCATAAATACTCTGTTTCCTGCTATCGTCGGTGCCTTGCCTCGTTTGTCCCTACAACATTTTTGGCGACCGCAGCCCACTCCAGGCTTCGTCCAGAAGGCGGCCGTGGCAGGCCATCCCCTGTCCTAGATGCCTCCAATCAGAGTCATCTCGAGGCAGCCAACAGAAGCACAACAAAGGAACACATTTGGCTTTAAAAATAAACCTTGTTAAATAAAAAGGCTGCAAACAGGCTTCGAGCTGGAGGCGTTGTGCCGTCTTCGCAGGCGCCAGGAGCGCTGCGGCAGCTGTTTCTAAAGTCTGCAGCCTCCAAACGCACGCTCAGCTGCTGGGTTGCGGCTGCTCATCCTCAGCCTGGGACAGGCAGAGTCTCCCTCCCAAAGGCCCCCAGAGCAGCCTGCAGGGTGAAGGCAGGGTGGCCTCACGCTGGCAGTGCTGGGGCAGCAGAGAGTCAGTCCAGTGAAGCTGGGGACACAACCTGGAGGTCACCTGCCGCTGAGGCACTGCAGAGGGTGCACCTCTTCCCCATGTGACAGCAAGTCAGTTACAAAGCAGGGGAAGGACAGGCATCTGCCAGGACGTCAGTGGTGATGGTCCAGGAGAGGGGACCATTCGTAGCTCCTGGGGTTTTCCGAATGTCAGAATTCCAGGCTTCACTTCTGGAAAGACGGAGCAGATACACTTCTCCCCGTTCCTCCTGCTAAGTGCTGGTGACTTCCTGGGGTCTGCGTGTGAAGCAAACAGGGGAGGGCCCTAAGGGGAAGCAATGAGAGGACAGACAGGAGGGACACCAGGAGACCCACAAGCAACGGGACAGTGAGGTCCATTGGGTGGGTCTCAGATTGGGTGCAGGGAAGGTGACAACCCAGAGACGCCATGTATGCTGTCAGAGGTGGCCCCAAGGGAAATGGCTGTCTTCAGCCAGCATCCAGGAAAGGGGCAGCCTCACAGGAAAAAACTGAGATAACCGTCTTGTCTTCAAGTCACAGGAGTTGTGACCCCCACTTCCCTGCAGCCAGGCTGGGGCAGTGGACCTTCACCCTTACCCTGCTGGGCAGAGGGCCCTCCTCAGTGTCAGAGGAGTCTGAGCAGGGAGGCTGCCTGTCTCCATTCACAGGGAAAAGAGGCTGCCCACACGAGGAGCAGCACCGAGACCCGCAGACCCTCCTGGAAAGGGCTGCATCGGGTAAGTGGAGACCCCGGCTCTCACCGTCACCCAGCGGTACGGAGGGGCTGGGTCCCAGAGGAGACCTGGCGAGAAGCCCAACAGCCACAAGCAGCCGTTGTCCCCCACCCTCCATGCTGGATTGGCTTTTGAAAGCCCTCCAAGCAGCAAGCGCTATGCAGAGCTCCACTGGTGATGCCTGAGGCGAGCAGGTCTCAGCTAGAAAGTTCCTCATCATGCTGAACGTCATGGGGAGCCACCTCAGAAAGCACTCAAAGTCCAAAGTCAAACAAAAGGGAGCTTTATTGACCCTCCAGGGGCTGCCTCCCTGCTCTGTGGGAGAAGAACCATTTCCTGGCCTGTGTCTTGGAAATTTAAGGACAACAACCACAACTCTTCTCTAAGTCATGCAAGTAAAGCAAGTCACAGAGGCTGAAAGAAGCAATTGGCTTAACGGCATCTCAGGTCCGAGCAAGTGTTGGACAACTGTACCCTGCGTTTCAGCTGAGCAGGGCGATAATCTATCTTAAAGTCGTGTAGACCCATAAATGTACCCAAACCCAGCATGTAGCTCACCATGGCCACCACCGTGTCCTGAGCTGGGTACGTTCTATGGGGCACAGAAAAACAATTTTCATAAAAAGACAGCTTTCACTTCAGGTTCTCAGAAACAGCTCTTGTAACAGTGTTTCACAGAAGGCAGCGGATGGAGTGAGCCTGTCGATGACCGTTCTTGCTCTACAGTTGTCTTATCTCACTGATCAAAATCTTCCACCTCTAATCTATATTTTAACTGGTCTATAACCTATAACTTGCACTCTTACTGATTTTATTGATTACACCACCACACTGAAGTCCAACGAGGTGCCCACCCAGATGAGAACAGCACCTACTGATGCCGATACGTGATTCAAAGCGTGTTTGAGGCAGATGATAACAAGGTCAGCAGAGAACTAGAAGGCTGGGGACTCCGGAGGGGGCCTGGAGAGAACCAGGCCGACACTTAGAAGTGAAAAGTAGGACACCTGGGATAAGAGGCTCAGTGCTGGCTCCTCCGAGCAGGACACTGGGAACAGAGGAGACTCAATACTGGTATTGCAGTGTAAGATCAGAAAAGAGAAAGTACCCAAGCTGACCAAACACAGAATGGACTTGAAAAACACACAAACAAACAAACAAAAAAAGGAGCCCCAGGATTATGTTGGGTCTCCAACAAGAGAGTCCTAGAGTCCACCTTTGTTTGAACAGACTCCAGGAGGGGAGAGAAACACTGGGGCCACAGGAGCCATCCTGGAAATCACAGTTGGGCATTCCCCAAATCTGGCAAAAAAAAAAAAAAAAAAGAAAGAAAGAATAATGAAAGAAAGAAAGGAAACACCTACAGACTTGAGGCTGATGTAACCCAAAATCTACAGAATTCCACCCCGGGAAGTACTAATCTCCAAACTTTTGAAAGCTAAAGACGATGAAAAAAATCTAGAGAGCGTTGAAAAAGAAATGGTGCCCCCACTATGGGGAGAGAGCCCCTGAACGGGAGCAGATTACTCACCCGAAACCGTGAAGGGCAGAAGGAAGAGGCTGGATGTTTTCCAAGAAGCTGGAAGAAAGGAACTGTCAGGTCATAGTTCTGACTCCATTGAAAGTAGCTCTCACAAAGGAGGAGAAATCAAGGTGCTCACAGAGGACGCAGCCAGGAGGAGCAGCCAAGAGAGTATTCTGGAGGATGACCAAGGGAACCTCCAACAGAAAGGGCACAGAAAGGCAGGGTCTTGGGACATGGAAGGAGGGGACAATGGAGAGGGAGCACTTGGGAAGGTCTGCAGGCTGCCCCCCCGCCCCACTTTTCTAAATCGCACTTGACAAGCGAGGCTGAAGCACAGCACCGACTCGTGTTCGCTGCATGGAGAGGAGGTGCTAAGGTGACTGTGTCATGGGGAGGGCGTGTAGAAGGACCCCAAGAACCGAAGGGCAGCAGGGTCTGTGAAACCAGCAGACCATGGAAAGTTTGTTTGTTTGGTTGTTTGTTTGTTTGTTTGTTTTTTTACATAAAAATGAAACATCTGGAACAACTGGTAAAATCCTACACCAAATGACACACTCAGAATCACCGTGCCTAGGTTCCAGGAGTTCCAGGGAGCGCGCACAGGATCCACTGGCAGGCAGGAAAAGGGAGAAGGAAATAACAGAAGAATCAAATGGAGGAGGTGAGCCCGAGGCATCAAATGCTAAATAACCAACCAAGACAGACAGGCAGATGGACTTGGAAAAACGACCTAATTGTATGATGTCGGTAAGAAGGTCATTTGAAATATAACTACACGGTAGTTCGAAGGTCAAGGATGGAAAGAGACGTGTCAAAGAAACCATCCAAAGGAAGCCGGTTGTGGCTATGACAAATCATATGAACCGGACAATAAGTTCCCAAGGGACAGAAAGGGACACTGTGAAGTCATGAGAGCGAATTCAACCTGAGTGAGTTGGGCCTGAGGATACAGCCCTCCTACATCTGTGTGCACCGTGCAGGTGAGTCAGAAATGCAGAGGACCCAGGAAACACAGTTGGGTTGGAGAGTTCAACGTGCTCAGCCCCTGGGTGAGACACCAGGCAGCCAACCAGCCGAGACCCAGAAGAACCTGAACTTCTGAAACCACAGCGAACCCAACAGCACCATCTACCAAATGGATCTGTGGACAGGTGCGGAACACCCTTCCCAAGAGCAGCTGCCCACTGCGCAAATTCCAAGGCAGACCATTTCCTGCACCTGAATGAACCTCATCGAGTTTGGAAGATCTGGAGTCACCAAGTGTGCTTTCTGAGTGAGAGAGGACGGCAGGAGAGTCTCTGAACGCTGGGAATGAACTCTTCCAAATGATCTTTCTGAGACAGTCTCAAAAGTTATAAGAACACACTGTTGCGTGAAGTAGAAATACAACCTATCAGAATTCGTGGTGTGCGGCTAAAGAGGGCCAAGAGCAAAACTCATAGCACTGCTGAGAGAGAAGTCTCCGATCACCAACTGTCCCTCGGTAATCTGGAAAACGCAACAGGGTAAAACTAAACCACGCAGAAAGAGGAAATCAAAGAGCAGAAAATTGAAAACAAAAACAATCATGAGAATCAATGAAACTGAGAGCTGGTTCTCTGGGAGAAAATCAATGCACCGACACACATCTAGCAAGAATGGAAAAGGAAAGAAAAGACACAGGTGACCATTGTCAGCAATGGAACTGGGAGTGCCTCCGCGGATCCCGAGGGTTCCGAGGGTGAGCCTTGTGTGGTGGTGCACACCGTGACCCAGTGACCTGGAAGGCTGAGGCAGGAGAAATTCAAGGCCAGCCTGGGCATCCTAGAGAGGCCCTTTCTCAAATTAAAAAAAAAAAAACATAAAGGGCTGGAGATGCAGCTCAGTAAATCACCCGGGTTCAATCTCCAGCACAAAGAAAGATAGAAAAACAGAGGACTTGGAGGTGACAGGGAGGCACACAGCCACCTGCACATGTAAGTTTGCAGCTTGCAGAAGGGGTACCCGAGCTGAGAGTGAGCTGGCTGACTCACGGGGACATTGAAGGCAAGGGCCAGCATTTGCTGAATAGGCCTCCCTTCCCATGGGAAGACCCCAGGCTCTGTGTAGGCTCCCTGGGGCTGCCCGGACTGCCCCTGACCAGCCCCGGGCTGTGATACGAGCTGGGAAGAAGATCCTTCTGGCTCTCGTGCTGGGCAGATCCCCGGTGGACCCCGCTCTTCACCAGGAGCTAGGTTAGCTGGAGTCACCACTGGAGTCATGTTCTGTCTCACCCACCCCTGGCTAGGACCCAGCGTGGCTGCCCACGGCTCTTCAACTCTCAGCCACAGGCCTCACCCTCCATCCCCGATCACGAGGACTGTCCTCATTCTGGCCCTCCCACGGCCCCGTGCTGGCTCCTGCCTCCGGGGTCTCCTCCTCCTGCACTCCTCCTCCCCCTCTGTCCCCCACATCCAAGGCCCCTTTCTCAGGAAATCTCCAGGGCAGCTCCAGGGCACGGGCTCCAGGGCACGGGCCAGTCGTCGACCTGCTGCCAGCCTGGTGCACCTGGGCGCTTTGCCAGTGGGTGTCCCGTGGGGTTGGGTGTGGGGGGCTGGCTCTTGCTAGACTAGGCAGTGAGCACCTGGGTGGGAAACGTCCATCTTGATGAGCAGGGCACCCAGGGGGAGGGGAAAGGCAGGGATGGGGAGACACACCAGGGGAAGAAAGCCACTAGTGCCAGGCTGACTAGGACCTCAGCATGCAGCCCAGGGAACAGTGCTGAAACCCATGGGGAGATGGGGCCAGGACTGTGGGGGACATGTGGGTCACCATCAGGAAGCAGTCAGAGGACAGGTCTGTTTGGGGATATGTGGGTCTCCATCAGGAGGAGGTCAGAGGACAGGTCTGTTTGGGGACATGTGGGTCACCATCAGGAGGAGGTCAGAGGACAGGTCTGTTTGGGGACATGTGGGTCACCATCAGGAGGAGGTCAGAGGACAGGTCTGTTTGGGGATATGTGGGTCACCATCAGGAGGAGGTCAGAGGACAGGTCTGTTTGGGGATATGTGCATCACCATCAGGAGGAGGTCAGAGGACAGGGCTGTTTGGGGACATGTGGGTCACCATCAGGAGGAGGTCAGAGGACAGGTCTTTTGGGGATATGTGGGTCACCATCAGGAGGAGGTCAGAGGACAGGTCTGTTTGGGGATATGTGGGTCTCCATCAGGAGGAGGTCAGAGGACAGGTCTGTTTGGGGATATGTGGGTCACCATCAGGAGGAGGTCAGAGGACAGGTCTGTTTGGGGATATGTGGGTCACCATCAGGAGGAGGTCAGAGGACAGGTCTGTTTGGGGATATGTGGGTCTCCATCAGGAGGAGGTCAGAGGACAGGGCTGTTTGGGGACATGTGGGTCACCATCAGGAGGAGGTCAGAGGACAGGGCTGTTTGGGGACATGTGCATCACCATCAGGAGGAGGTCAGAGGACAGGGCTGTTGGGACATGTGGGGATCCCTAGGAGTTGGGGTGCTCTCTTAGGCTTAGCAAGCCCTTGGAGAGGGTGAAGGAGATGCAGTCAACTGTTCAAGCTGCACAACCTGGCTGCTGTGAAATCTGGACTGGGGGACACTGGTGGGAGGAGGCCAGATGTTGGCCCAGGCGAGGAAGGCTGTGAAGAGGGCGAGCTTAAGTGACTCAGGTCATGTGATAGAGGCTCAGCCTCGGGGCTGGCTGGCCTGGGTGCTGGACTATAAAGCAAGGGTCTCAGAGCGGTTCTAGTGACCCTTGGACCAGGGAGAGTTTACAGAGGTGACTGGGGAAGGGCTGTCCAAGTGCAGCTGTGTCCCCCCTCCCAGATTCATGAGCAAAGCCCCACAGGGAGGAGATTGTGGTCACAGGAGGGACTAAGGGCGGGTCTAATCTACATGGCAGAATCCTTCTAGGACAGAGGAACCGGTGCACAGAGGACAGGCTGAGGGAGGACGGCTAGAGCTGGACACGTCAGGCAGGGAGAGACCCTCAGGAGAATCAAACCTGCCAATAATTGGCCTTACACCTCCAGCCTCCTGAAGGGCGAGAAAGCTAATATCCGCTGTGTCCACACCCAGGATCAACGTGCCGTTGTGGCTGCCCAGGGAACCCATGAACTGATGTTAGAGGAGAGGTTGAGTCTGTGTGAATGTATTTCATGCAAAAACATTCTTGATAATCTAGTGGAGGTGATCACAATATCAGTACAATGCTTAGAGAAAGGTCGGGACTGCAAACACTAGGTGCTCAATGAATGCAGGTTGAGTGAATAAATAAATGAATCTCTACTGAAAAGCCTAGAGTGGCAGAGGATGCTTTCTGCCACTGAGCATGAGTTTCCAATGGACCAGGACCTTGTAACAGCCGAGGGAAGAAGAGAAGAGGGACCATCAGGACACATCCACACGTCTGCCCACGAGGTGGACGCTCAGAATGCCAGACGTAAAAACCAGCCAGAGGGCTTCCTGCAGCACCAGCACCTGAACAGCACCCGGGCACCTGCAGGAGCCCAGTGGCTTCAGCTGAGTCACACCCAGCATGCGCTGACCCACACAGGGAGCAGGACGGGCCAGTCAGATGCATGGTTTATTCCCAAAGTCAAGCAACTCCACTTGTCCGCACCAAGGATGTGAAAAACTCCACCGACCCTCATTCTGCAGTGTAAACCATGGGTTAAGTGGGTTAACTGAAGCAAGGAGAGAACATACAAAGAGATAAAGTTGCTTCGGGTTAAAGTCCTCCAGATCACATTCTCACAGGGCTCAGAGCCCGAGGAAACTGCGGATCAGGGCAGCGTCCTCCTGCAGTCAGTGTGTTGGGCTGCCTCCTTGGGAGTCCCTGCCTTGGCGGGAGTGACTCGGCTTAATGGCGACTCCTGCACTATCCTGCAGATCCAAAGTGCAGCAAGGGAGAGTTAAAGAGAGAAGAACTATCTTATGCTGGGGTCTGTCGGGGAGGGCTGGGACCTTTGGCCAACAGTGCCCCCCACCCCAGGAACACATGCAATATGGAAAACTCCTTCTCCAAAAGAGAAATTGGAGTGCCCCAAAGCCGTTCTTCACTCAGGATAGGGAAGGACACTGGTGGGCAACACTGAGCTGTCCATACCAGCCAGGGGACATGGAAACAGGACCCCCTGCCCTTTCTGTAAATCGTGAACTTTCCCTCTATAAGGCTCCACCTCGGAGCTCACGGGACAAAGGTTCTTGCTGCTGTAGCTCTTTCCACAGCTGAGTGACAGCTCGATTAGGGTTTGGTTCAGAAAATAATTACATGCTGGCTGCGACCCCATGACCTCCAGGCTCAGTGTGGCAGGCTTCCTGGCCCCATGGGCTGCCAATCCCCTTGCTTTTGTCCCCTCTGGAGTCAGTCCCTCAGCCAGCCAAACACACTGCCACGTCACTGGGCTGGCATCAGACAGGCTTGGAGAAGGCAGGCAAAGCAGCCTCTCATCCTGCCCGATTGTGGGGGAGAGCTGCATGGCCAACATCCGTGCCCAGCCAGCCGCGCTCTGTTCCTTGGCCTCTGCTTCCAGCAAGTTCCATCATGGTGCAGAGGGTGGGCTGAGCCATCAGCTGGGGTGAGGGAACCGATTCATCTTCTCCCGGGAGCTGAAATTGAGGTCAGCCTGGATATGTCGGGGCTAATTAGAAAGAGCCCAGCTTCTAAAGACCCGCAACTGGAGGTGTGGGCAACTCCCAGGAAGTGCAAGGTTGCAGGCTGCTGTGGGGCGCCACCAGCCCCATCCCTCCCAGCAGTTCACTAGGACACTTTCCTTCTAAGCTGGGCACTTGGCTCAGCGCAGAGGAGAGGCTTCCATCAGGCAAAGCAGGATCTACTGTCCAATCCAGTCCCATGATCCTGCAACCACCGTGTGGCTCAGCCACCTTAACAAATTAGATGACAGGGATCAGAACAGGAGGGGGAGGGTCGTGTAGAGATGAGAACAAAACCCAAGCCTCACTCGTCTCCCCCCGAGTATCCTGAACATTGCAGAAATGTGTTTTTGTGGAGGCCGTGGGGCAGGTGTGGACACTCCTCCAGCCACTTGTAATCCAACACACCTGGCCCTCCAGCCCCTGAGAGCCCAGAGCCGAGCACAGCTACCTGATGAAAAAGGTGGCAGGTATTTAGGGAAGAAAGGATCTCGCACCCAGATCCACACCCGACAGAACACCTGGGCTCTGGGGGCAGATTGGATGCAGCAGGACCTGGTAGGGAGAGGTCCCCAGGTTCCACTGCTCCAAAGTTTCCTGCAAAGCTTGGGATGAGGGATGGAGAGTCAAAATGATACTATTTCACTTGCTGAAAACAGACGTCAGTCAATAGCCTGGCACCTGCTGGTGACTGGACTGTCTCAGGCTTCCTTCCCTCCCCAGCCAATTGAAGACCGAACTCATTAAAGAATAAATACTAAAGTGCATTTAAGTTAAGGCTGCTGCCATCTTGGTGGGCTTTTCTGATTCTGGGAGCATCCTCGTCCCTCTGCCCGACAGTCCCACAGCTGTTCACAGGTCACAGTGAAGACAAGCTTGTTTCCAGGTGCCTTTTGTATGTTGATCTTTATTTCCGAACGAACCTGTAAAATAGTTATTTCACACCTACCACCGAGGCCCAGGCTCTCTGAATATTCCCAAGTGTGGAGCAGTTTTAAAATCACATAATGCTTTTGTTGCTGGATACTCCTGACTACTTTTGGCAAGGTCACCTTGAAATTTCACTCATTCCTGAGAAGGCAAAACCTAGTACCGCACAACCTCACCACCCTGTTCATAATCACAGGGCAGGATTTCATCCCCAGGGCCTGCAGCATGGGCACCTTTTGGCAAAGCTGGAGACACCACAAAGCCAGCGAGCCAAGAGGCTTGGACAGGTGGCACCAGAGTGAGCTACCCTCTCAGTTCTGGATTACACACCAAAGCAGCCTCCTCCCAAGGCCGCAAGTTCTGGGCTGCCCTCCCTCCGGAGCCTCTGCTGCCTGTTCCAGAGCAGCGCACAGAAATCCCTCATTAATCTCCGTGAAAGGTGCACTGCTGCAGCTAGTTAGTGTGTTTACTTCCAAAGCTTTGAAGGCTAATAACAAGTCTGCCCACAGGAAAAGCCACCACCAACACCAACTAGACTAACAGCAGCAGAAAGTCCCCATTGCCCATTGCCCAGGGCGCAGCTTCTGAAAGACAGAGGGTGAGGGCAGAGCATGCCCTCCTGTAGTGGACCTCTCCTGAGTGGCCTGGGGGGCTCCATGCCAGGACCTCCCTCTGGAGTCCACTGCAGCTGGGAGAATCCCTAGGGGCTGGGGGTTAGGGCCACAGGGAAGCCACAGGCTGGTCATGTAGAAGATGCTTCTAGAACCTGTTCAATGGAAGCAGGAGGAGGTGGAAAAGTCAAGGCTCCTGTTCTGAGTTGGGAAGGGCTTAGGAGAGGGCAGCACACATCAGCTAGAGCCATGAAAGCAGAGGTGCGGGGAGCCATGGGAAATGCGCTCACAATCAGGGGAAACGGGGAAGGAAGTGGGCCTCTGGGAAAAGGCAACGGATCGTGGAAGTGACCAGACATGCCCACTGGACCCCGGAAGCCAGGCACCGCTGGGTCTACCTTGCAGAGAGGGCCACACATCCCCTCCCAGGAGCTCTTCCCCAGCCTCCCAACAAGGGGTGGAGGCTCTCTGTCCCTCTGGACTTGGAGGGTGTTTCACTGTGGTCACTACAGGACCCTCCAGAACAACTGTAGAGGAGGAAAGGCATAGTTGGGGGCTCACCGTTTCAGAGGTCCCAGTCCACAGAGAGCTGGCTCCATGCCCCAGGCTCCAGGTGAGGCAGGACATGATGGCGGAAGAGTGTGATGGAGGGAAGCGGCTGGCATGATGACCAGGTAGCAGAGGGGCGCTCCACTGGCCAGATACAAGTACATACCCCAGAGCCATGCCCCATGCCCACCTCCTCCAGCCACATCCCACTGCCCACCTGGGATTAACTCACTGACGGGATTAAGGCTCTCACAACCCACTCACTTCTCCTCTGAACTTCTTGCACTGATTCACACGTGAGTTTTGGGGGACACCTCATCTCCAAACCAATAGATGGGGTTCTAACTCTACAGTGGAGGTGACGCTGGGAGTTCCCAGCCTGGGCTTCTCAAAGGGCCATTTGTCCAAACACTCACACTTGGCGCTCTGTGTGGGGAGGCACCTGCAGCAGCTTCCTCCAATGGAGTCCAGCCCGGTGCTTTAGCCCAGGTCCTCCAGTGGCCAACACGAGGGTGGACAAGCCTTCCACTATTTGGCAACTGCAGTGCGTCTCCAGAGTCTCCCCGGGAGAGGCCCTGGGGAGTCACCACACAACCCATAGCATAATAAAAAGACTCTGAGGTGCTGAGTGCAGTGGTAACTTTGTTCTGCAGAACAGTCAAGGCCGTAGAGTCAGGTATTGCCCTGAGGGAAGGAGGGTTGTTCAGAGGAACTTCACCCATCTTTATACCAGAACAGCAGCTCATAAACTCACCATGCCGAGGGAAGGATCCAGAATGTGTCCAAGGACATTCCTAGCACCCTAAGGGATCATTGAATATGTGGGAGAAACGTGAACATGAACTGGGTATTAGGAAATATGAAATTAGTCATGGTGGCAACGAGCAGGGCTGTCGTGGGGTCACACCTGTGAAGGGCCAAGGCCAACAGTGGAGGACAGGCCTCGGGGCCCAGAAGTTGGTGGCGCACTGGGGGGAAGAGCATGGTATGGAAGAGCGTGGCTAGTTTTTGACTCTGGATGGATGGAGCGGGCTGTTCAGTGTAGGGCTCCCTCAACATTCTCCCTACCAAAATAAACAGAGGAGGAGGACAGAAGAGGGAGAGGAGAGATGAATGTCTTCTTAAGAGAAGAAAAGAACTTACTTGACCTTCCGGGATTGTGAGAAGTGAGAGTTTGATAAAAGAGAAGACCGACCGAGGCGCTCATAGAATTCCTCCGTCCGGGCCAATATGCTAATCAGTCTATTTGTAAACAAGATGACAGGCAACTCGCTCTATTGATAACACCAGAAATTTAGAAAAATGGGCAATTAGTTGGGTAATAGTGATCAAAACAAGCCGAGCATATGGCTGCGTCTCCCACTGAGCATTTGTAAATGGACCTAATGAGTTCTCGTCTTTAAAAGCAGATACCAGGCCCCGTTGTGATAAATAGGCAGCATTTGCTATATCTCTCCTGCATTTTATTCTCTTCCCTTCCTAAAGCTGCTGTGCAGAGACACCGGGGCCTTGGGCACTGACTGGGAAGAGGCCTCCTCCACCACTGTCCACGCAGCTCACCCGAGACCCCCAGAAGCTGCCTCTGCACAGCTCACAGCTCCTTCCTGTTCCCTGCTGCCCCTTCTTCTTGGGCCCCGTGCCCACCCTTGGGTCTGCAGCCCCTGACTCTGGAGCAGCCCTGGGGACCTGCCTTCCCAGGGCCTCTCAGAGCAGGGCCTGCACCTGTGGCCTTGGGCTGTGGCTGCCGCCCAGCGTAGCCCCAGTGCACAGCTGAAGACATGCCCCCCGGGTGAACAATGGCACAAAGCCAGGGGAGGAGGGGAGGGATGCACCTTGTCTGTCCTCCAGCACCCTCGACACGGCGCACGCACACACACACACATGCACATGTGCACACAAACACACGTGCATGCACACACACCTGCACACATATACACATATGCACACATACACATGCATACACATACATACACATACGCACACTCACACACATATGCGTGCACACACACACACATACACACACACACACACACACACACACACACACATGCACACACCTCTTCCCTCAGGTCCTGGTTCTCATCAGCAGGAAGAGCAGGGCCACTCTTGTTGTGCACACAGGTCAAGATGCAGGTAGGTGGGCTGCCTGGGGAGGACCCATTGGGCCACCTTCCCATGCCTCGCCCTGCCTCCTGGTGCGGGCAGGCAGCAGGTCCCTCGTCCCCTTGAAGCCTAGACATTCTCTTTAGTCCTGTTTTGAGGAAGTGTGTCAGGAAGTCCTCACAGTTTCCAGCCTGAAGATGGTCAGCCAGCGGCAGAGGCTCTGCAGCCGTCCTAAGTGTCCCCAGTGCAGTCCCCTGGCCCCTCCCCTGGCCTCATCAGCCATCAGCGTCTGGCCCCAGCCTGAGCTCCACCCGCTTGTTTCAGGATGATGGAGGGGTTTTGATATTGGCAATGACAGGTGGCCACGCACAGTAATGTGCTGGCTGATTTCCCAGAAGAGCCTGTGCAGGGCTCATGGCCTGTGACACCTAGTGACTGTGCCCAGCCCCAAACAGGGAATGCCAGTGGCTAGCTCCTCCTGGGGCAGGAGCTGGCATACTCCCTCTGTAAATCCAGACAGGCCGGGCACAAGGGCACACGTCAGGAACCCCAGCGGCTCAGGAGGCTGAGACAGGATTTTAAGTTCAAAGCCAGTCTGGGCTACTTGGGCCACTTGGCTAGGTCCTAAGTAACCCAGTGAACCTCTTTCTCTATATATACAGAGAGAGAGAGAGCAGGGATGTGGGCATGTGGCTCAGTGGTTAAGAGTCCCTGTGCTCAACCCTTAATACCAAAAAAAAAAAAGGACCAGACAGCTCTTCATGGCTGGGAGGTCTCTGTAGAGACTCCTGGGTCAGCTGTAGGTGACCCCCAATAGCCGAGGTCATTAGGTCATTGTGGGCCAGCTGAGCATCCATAAAGCCGCAACAAGGCTCATCTATGTCATAGCTGCACATCTGCCAGGGTGCTGTGGTTCCCCTCAGGATGGGCAGTGGTCCTAGGCTGCCCTGGCACCTGGCACACTCACATTCTCCAGACTCCCCCAGCTGAAGAGAGTCACTGTGGCTGACTGCAGAGGAGCAGGGGTGGAGCTCCTCCCACAGGGAGCAGGGAGAATGCTTGGAGGAAAAAGTAGTCCCATTATCCTCTTTTCTTTACCTATTTTTGTCTATAAATTCACATTTTGAAGGGACCTATGCTCTGAAAGTCTCCAGAAAAAAAAATGTAAATCATTCATTTGCCCCTGGCAGAGCCAATGTCCTCCAAATCAGAGTGCAAAGGTCATGGATGCCTAAGCTACAGGTCCACACCCCAGGTGGAGGCCCAGCCCACGCTCCTGGGGCACAGGTGATGCTCCATGCTGTGCCAGGCCCAGGCTGCCCACCCAGGAGAAAGGCTGCATCCTCCCAGCAGGAGGCACCCAGCCCAGCTTAAGCTACTCCCACTGTGACACGCAGGACATCCTCAGAGGAGGGTGGCCAGGAAACAGCAGCACGGCTTTTTTGGTGTATCTTGCTTATTTTATAAAATTAGTCCTCTCTGTGCCTGTGTGTGTCACACCATAAGACAGCTATTCACAGGAGAAAAATTGTCACTTTTCATAATTCAGCGGCTAGAATGCTTGCACTGTTCCTCCAAAAGATGAATATTCCCCGCCATTAGAAAAGCATAATAGCATTTGACAGATGCACTGGGAATGCCTAGCAGCCAAAGAGCCATTTGTCACTGCTGGCATTTGGACCGTCAGAGGGGGGCGTTCTGAAGGACCTGAGTGCTTTGCTTCTGATTAGAAACAATCAAATGCAGAGCAGAGAGATGCAAAAGGCACAGGTGGCTATGGAAACGGATGTTCCCTCCCTTCCAAAACCCCACCAGGGTGGCACACGTGAGGCTCTCCCTGCCTGTGGGAGGGCCCCAGCTGGGGGTCTGTACCCTGAAGCCTCTGAACGCCCTGTTCTCCGTGAGGTCACAGCTCCTCCAGGGTCAGGTCAGCCGCACTTAAGACTCTGACCAATGAGCTCAGGAAAGGTCTCTGTACTGCAGGAATCGCACTGAGGATCCGGGGCTCAAGAAAGCCCCGCTGTGTCTTCAGGTGCTCAGAGAACTCTTTGAGAAGGTTCAGGAGGAGGAGGAGGAGGCAGCAAGGGGGTCACCTGAAGGACTTGGACTGAGGTTCCACAGAATTTGGATCCAGAATTATTCTTTTATTTTCTATTTTTTGACCCCAAATATTTTACCAAGCTTCCGTATTCTCATTTTGGAGGCAGAGGATTATAAAAGTATTTAAACATCTGCAGTAGATGGACCTCCATGTTGTCCTGTGACCTAAGGAGAGCTGTGAGGGAGGGGAGGGGTGTCCAGGGATTTGGTGACAGAAGTGCTGCTACTAGCAACAGGCTAGGAGCAGAAGTTCATCATCATCTCCCTCATGATCATTAGCTTTATCTTCATAATGCTCATCTCAGTCTCCATCACCATCATCACCATCACTGTGACCATCATCACCATCACTACCACCCTCACCAATACCACATCCCCAACACCATCATCATCCTCACCAATGTCACCATCATCATTATCACCTTCACCATCATCACCATCACTACCACCATCAGCATCATCACCATCACCATGACCATCATCACCATCACTACCACCCTCACCAATTCCAATCCCCATCACCATCACCAATACCACCATCACCATCACTACCACCATCACCATCATCATCACCATCACTGTCCTCATCATCATTATCACTACCATCATCACGATCATCATCACCATCACCATGACCATCATCACCATCACTACCACCCTCACCAATACCACATCCCCATCACCAATACCAACATCACCATCATCACTATTACTACCACCATACTGCCATCCTCATTACCATCACCTTCACCACCATCACCATCACTATCATCATCATCATCACCATCACTACCACTGTACTACCAATATCACCATGACTATCATCACCATCACCACCACCATCACCATCAACATCATCATCACCATCATCAACCTCACCATCACCATCTCATTACTGCACCACCTTCATTGTCTCTGCCCTCACCGAGGCAGGGAAAGAGCAAGAAAATGAATATTTCCTCATAAATACCCTTTATCCCAGAAGTAGTTCATGTTTAAGTCCTCACAGTACATAAACAAATACCATAGACCAGTTCCAGCTCATAAACTTATTCTATTTGCTCCACACGATGTAGTCACTCTGTTTTTATTTGCCATATTTTTAAAGTGAGAGATTTCACATTAAAGCCCTAGGTTCTCTCGCAGACTGAAAGATGGAGCCATGCTAGGTTCTTCCACTAGCAACAATGGGCTGCACCGAGAAAACATCGCCCCCTTCTGGAGATGCTCTCTTTCTCATTCTCCACAGTCCCCACCACTCCCTATTGCCGAAGCCCTGTCAGTCTCAATGATTTATCTTACCCAATTTGTTCTTGTAGGACTATGAGTCTGCTACCCTGGATGTCAAAAGTATTTGATTAAATTTTTCAAAAGTATTTGATTTAAATTTCTTTCTAATATCCCATTGCTCCCTTATATGGAGTCTGTACTATGAATATGAACAACACTTAAGACTTTTTAAAGTTTCCAACTCAATCTGTCCAAATACTGAAAGGATTTTTTTTTCCCTGAGCAGCATTCAAAATTCAAGGTTTCGGTCCTTTCCTTTTCCTCACAGAGGTGGGAATCTATCCCTCTAAGCCAAAGTAGCAATAATATTTAGAAGACATATTTCTCAATAATGGTGTGGGAATAACTGAGTATCCATATGGGAAATAAACAAAGCTGTGTGCAGTGGCTGTCCTGTGTCCCAAAGCAGAAAAGCCCTTTCTGGTTTAGACAGATGAATTTAACTGGCAATGCAGACAGCATTGAGAGGCAAATGGTGAAACAGGGGAAAGGTTATGTTTTGTAAACACAGAAATAAGATGACGTTTTCCACATATAAATATCTCCCACAAACCACTAAGGCCCAAACGCCCAACCAGACTGTCCATAGTGACCCTCTACTGGGGACCACAGGTGCCCTCAGAACTGCGTGCCAGGCAGGTGTCTGAATCCACCGGGACTCACGTGGCTTTCCCTAGGTCCAGAGGACCTTGCACAGGCTGAGCTTGACAGGGGACGTCTGTGCCTTGGCCTGTCTGGCTGCTTCCTGGGACGGCTGATCTCGCAGATGGAAAATTCTCATCCTGGGACCACAGAGAAATCCAGACGCCAGAGCTGGGGTCTAGCATTGCCAGCATCAGCCGAGCTGTTGATCATCCACAATGCACACGGGCTCCACGGACGAGTCTCTTGACAGACAGCACTGGAGGGCTGGATGCTGTGATGGACCGAGCCTTTGCACGGTAGGCAGAGATAAGCCGGCCAGCTGCAGCCAGCCACGTCAGGGCCAGCATCAAAGACAAACCAGGACCTGGCGAGGAGTGCTGGGAAGGGGTGGAGGTGTCCTGAGAGCCCCCGCCCCACAGTGCCAGACAACGCAGGACGTAAACGGTCAGACTCCCGGCTCCCATCCCACTGAGTAAAAACCTTGAGCACCAACAACCAAGCTCTGCCCAGGACATGTGGCGTGAGTGTCCTGGTCCTTCTCACAGGGCTCCTGCAGGTGGCTGTGCTTGTTACCCCCCTTTCCATGAGCAAGCTCCAGGAGAAGCAGGATCTGAGCCGCACTCTGCCATTGCAGAGCCCAGACGCACAGCATTGCCTGGGACCAGAGCGACGCAGCCCTCCTCCCGCCTGCGCCTGCCACCTGCGGCTCCTCCTCACCCCACAGAGTGAGGTCCTCCCGGTGGCATTTCACACTTGGAGACCAATGTTCAAGCTAAGGCTGCCCCTCTACCCATAGCGGTGCAGACCGGCCCTTACACACGCAGAAGGAGGACGTGCGTGGCAAACCAGGGTCTTCTGATACACACCAGAGTCTTCTCCCTGAATGCTGATCCCTCCAACGCTGGTCTCAGTGCAGTTAATGCTGCTACCACAGACAAGGGACTTAACACACAGGACCTGTACTGGGGACTCACATTATAACCGAGTGCACGTCCCACGTCTTGAAGGCACAGGTCCTCCCATCAGGCCCTGGTCCAAGCTGCTTCCCGCAGAGCACCCAGCTCCCAAGCTTCCAAGATGCACCAACAGAGAGAAAAGGGGAGGAAGGACTTCCAAAGTGTCCTGGAGGCCAGCCCTGGAAGGGATCATGTCATGTCCACCCAATCTCATTGGACAGGATCCGTCCTGTGCGCTCACCTGGGAGTGCAGAGACCTGCTTGGGCCTGGACAGTTGGTGTCTGTTTCTTCACTTGCAGGGGGTGGGTGGGGTGGGTGGGTGTTAATCCAAGATTCTTACTGGGGAATATGCATCAAAGTGACCCAGATAGCTTTTCAGGATTCAGATTGCAGGCAACCAAAAGAATGGGATCAAAGTCCCCAGGGCTGGATGCCATGAGCCACCGCTTCTCGGGCATGGCTGGGGCCAAGCACAACTGAACCGAGCCGTTTCTAGTCCTTCTCCATCTTCTCTGTCCCTTAATTCTGTGGTTTCCCTTTTTAATGCACAGGCAAAAAATCACAGAGGGGACTCTTGCCCAGAGGTAGGGGTAGCAACTTCTCGCCATCAGAACCCCTGCAAGGATGCGGGTGGGTCTTAGGACCCAGGACCCGTCACTGAAAGTCCAGGTCAGATCCCTTGGGAAGCAGCCCCTTCACAGGCTCTGCCTTTGCATTCACCCAAATCCACCCAGGGCCTCCCGGCCAGTATCTGAGCAGCATAACCAGCCCCCCACACTTAGGTCCTACTAGGACCTGAGATTAACCTGCTCCCGTCCCTTTGAACAGCTCCACAATGATCATTATGCATTTTAAAACATGGGAACGTCAATAGCGCCCGGCTCTGTAAGGCACGGGAGTACTTTCCTATTACGGGGGCTCGTAAAACCAAACCCGAGTGGATGGAAAACTGTCATAAAGAGGACACCGTGGCTGTGCTGAGTCAGCGAGTGGCGATCCTTATATTGACCTGAAACTTTCTTCCTTCTCCAGGAGGTGGCCTGTCCTCTTGGACATTTCTTTCATGACACAGTGGGGAATAAATAAGTGACGGGAAAAGAGATGGAGTAGTGGGGGCAGGAGGGAAGCCCAGGAATCGGCTGCTATTTAATGAGAGGCCGCCTGTCTCTGGGCCTAGGAAGCTCTGGGAAGTCCAACCAGAGCCCAGGAGGGGAAGAGCTCAGGAAGCAGAGAGGGCTTGAGGGGAAGCCCACGGGTCCCTGCTGCCAAGGAAGCCCCCAGGGTAGGGACCTGCTATCACAGCATGGCGTGGGGGTGTCATGATGCCAGAGCTGTACTGGGGGGCAGCGGGGACAGGAACAGGATGGTGCAGCCGGCCCCGAACCTTGGGCACAGCGTCCCCCACTGGGGTGATGGGTAAAGTCCCCACATCCTGTGCGAGGAGGGTCCTCTGGTGTTCGCCCCGTCCGTCGGTGCCCTGCTTCACTCCCCACAGACTCCACGGTGTGGATCGTGTTTTGTCCTTCGTGTGGGGTTCAGGGCCTCTGCACCCTGCCTGTGGCCCTCCCGACATTCTAGTGGAGTGACCCTCATGGACCCCGTGGCTGCCTGCCTCGTTGGCCTCCTGGCCACGCACACACGTGGACAGACACTGCTCCCTCTGCACAGGGCTTCCCTGGAATCAACTCTGGGAAGGAGGCAGCTGCCCTCACCTGCTGGCCAGCCTGATGGGATCGAGATGTGAAGGCTCAGAAAGGCGCCTGGGAAGAGGGAACCAGAGCCAGGGCTGACGAGGAGCCGAGCAGCCTGGGAGTTTCCAAAGACGTGCTGGCCCCCTTGCCTAAGGGGGCAACGTACATCGGGCGGAGGGGCTTCAAAGCAGCCACTTACCATCTGAACCCTGGAGGCCGGAAGTCCAAGGTACAAAAGGGGCAGAGCTGCTTCCTTCTGAGGGGGGACAGTCTGGCCCAGGGGCGACCCGGAGTCTGGTCTGGCAGAGCACCCCAGCTTGAGGATGTGTCCTGCCCGTATCTTCAGGTCATCCCCTGTCCACCCGTCTCTGTGGCCAGCTCTCCCCACACTGTGAGGACAGCAGTGATACCGCCTGGGGGCCACCCCGCCCACCTCATCTCAACTCGGGGACTTCCACACAGACCCCATTTGCTTCAGGCCTGTTCCCAGATGCCAGGTGTATGGACAGAAAATACTGGGGGGCCAGGGACACAGTTCGGCCCCTGAGAGGTGGAAGGAGGCTTAGCCATGCGTGCATATGAATGGGAAGGTGTGGAGGAGGACGGCTGAAGACAGCCAGGAGGTGACGCCACCGTCCCTGAGCCCAGCCCTGGTCAGGAGGTGTGCCTGCAAGGAGAGAGCCCAGGCCCCAGGAAGGTGGAAAAGGATGGGGCTTGCAGGGTGTGGGTGCCACGGGGCCCACCTGGCACAGCTCAGTCTCTCTGTAAAGGAGAAGGAGCCCCTCAAAGATGCTGAGAGGGCTGCACCCTGAGCCCCCTTAATGGGAATCGCTGAAGGTTAGGGCAAGCTGGGGGTGGGGGGCAGAGGTCTGTGTGAGGTAAACAGAGATGAGAAGAGGTGGCGGGTCCTCCCCACCCTCATCTGAGCCCTGTGCAGGCGACATGAGCGGAGACCGAGAAGCAACCTCCCGCGGGCTGCATTTCCCACCTGGGGCAGCTCTGGAGCTCTGGAGAGGGTGAGGGGCATTTGGCATCCAGAGAAAACCGGGGGCTACTGCTAAACCTGCGTCAGGGACCATGCCAGAGGCAGAGTGCCCACTGGGCAGTGTTCCTTTCCCAGCCAATGCCCCGAACCTGCCCCTCTGTCCAGAGGCTTCACCCCAGGAAAGCCAGAGCCATGGAACACACAATAGAAACCCGTCCTGCAAAGTCCATGAGCTTCGGAAGTTGGGGGACCCCGGTATGGCAGCCCAGGAGGGGCCTGTGGAGCTACCCACCTAAATCATCTCCTCTGACAGAGACTCAGGGGCGCCCCAGGCCAGGGCAAAGATGGTGGGTGGGTGGTGGGGTTGGCGGACTCCTGCGGCTGGAGGGGCTGCTCCACCTAGAGTGGAGGCAAGGACACCAGGGAGGCACTTCGTGGCAAGGAGCCCTCACCTCCAGGGATGCTCGAGGCCACAGGAGACACTCCGTGCAAATGGCAAACGAAAAGGAACGCAGCCTCCTGAGCCCAAAGCAGCCCACCACAGAGCAGGCGAGGCTCAGCCAACCCACAGCTACAGTGACCTCCAGGACTCCTGCTCGTCATGGTGACCCACTCCATTGCCGGGGGGGTAGGGTGAGCCCTCCTTTCATTTAGCATCACCCACAGTCACACAAGAGCAGCTGCAACCCCAGTTTATGTCCCCAGGCAGGGGACGCTGGGGCTGCCTCATCCCCACCTGCCCGGGGAAGCTCAGGCCCTCTCACACCTCATGGCTCAAGACCTGTCAGTTCTGCCCTGGCAGGCTCAGCTGCGAGCCCCGCGCTGGACACCCCACCACCCACCCAGAGCCTTTCTGAATAAGAGAGGCTTTTTGTCTCTGACAAAGTTGGACCAAAGCACTTAAATATCGAATTAACATCATTAAATATTAAGATTCATACCATTTTGATTAAACTTCTTAATTTATCGTATACATAGAGTCTGGGAGTTATATCAATTTTTTAATTGCATATCTAAAAATAGGTTTGAAAGCCATCAGAGAATCCATCCACACATGTCCTTATAGATCAAGAGGCTGCCTCTGGGTTGGGTTGTGCCTTTATGGACGCCAGCAATGACCATGAACTGTTCCAGTGAGGTTCAAATGCTTCCAGGTGCTTCCAGGTGACGGACAGCACCACTGTGCCTCTCCAGTCATGACATGTCGGTGACAGTGACACCAGACAGGATATAAAACACACTGCTGCGTCTCTCTGCCCTAGACCATTCCTTGCCCTCTGCATCCACTGGGCCCCTGGGAAGCTACATTCTCAGCTGAAAGCCCTGGACTCCCTGGCTCTCTGGCTTCTGGTCAAGGTCGGCCAACAGAATTGCCAGCATGGTCCCCACAAAGCCCTGTCCCTCAAGGCTCTCCTGTGCCTCATGGCTCCAAGTCCCGCGCCTGTGCTGACCCTGCAGAGGGATTTACGGCTCGGCCCCCAGGGCCCTCCTTGAAAGCCGTTTGATATATACAGCTGAATCAATGCTGAAGATCAAAATGGAAATTTTCAGATCAATGATCAGAGAAATCAGCAATCTACCATCTGCTCCCCTCCCCCCTCCACACATGCACACACACACACACACACACACACACGCATACACACGCACACATACACACACGCACATGTACATCCGTACACACGCACACACATGCACATATGTGCACAAACACACACACTCACACAAACACCTTGCTCTTCTAGGCCTGGATCATTATGTGCAGCACGACAGAGACATTTTATAAAGATACATTTAAAGGAAGACGACACATTAGGATTCAGACAGACTAGAAACTGGACGTACCTGGAGAGTGGCTAAATGGACACCAGAGAGAAACTGACTTCCATGAGTTCCATTCCTGCATCTGTTGAAAAGTCCAGTAAAACCACTTCCAGGATTGTCCCTGAGCATACAGGTGATAAGAGGCCAGATTCAGGCAGGCGGAAGATGCTCAGCGTGAGTTGAACTAGCAAACCTCTGAAAAGAGCTGAATAATTAGAATAGTTTTTGTTACTTAGATATAAAGACTGAAAACAGTTCAAACTCCATTAGACCTATCATGGAAAACTCTAGGGAAAGCTGCCTTCAGGAGCCGTTTGATCCAGAAGCACCCACAGTGTCACAAAGATTCAGCCTTTTCCATCTTCAGCCCTCCTGTTCCCAGTGTCCTTCATTTCAAGATCTCTACATGGTGGCAAGATGGCGGCCAACAGCTCCAACCCCAAAGCCATCCAGCTCAAGTCTGGGAGAGGTGTGTGCCGTGTGGTAAGAAAGGCCAGCCTATGTGTTTCTATAGGAGTAAGACAAACAAGTCCACTCACTGTCGGTGGTTCTGATGAAGGGCAGGCCTGCTCCTGAACTGCTGTCCTCGGAGGAATGGGGTGCTCTAACTGATAAGGCTGCGTCACGTGACCACTCTCGGAACAGAGTGTGTGGAACTGAGTGAGTCCACCGAACAAACAAGTCCTCCTGCCTGGAGAAGAGCAGGGTGTGCAAGTCAGGCAACTGCAGTCCGCCATCACCCGCCACCACAAAGCACCCTGCCCCACAGAAGGTGCCACCACCCCATCTGGAGTCGGCCAGCCCTGGAATGGAGACCTCCTTCCTGCCTGAGCCTCATCTGGTGCCCCGGGCTGGTGGAGCTGAGGCCTGCAGAGCTGGGGGACGTGGGGAAGGGCCACCTGTCTGTCACTGCCCACAGGCAGACTCTTCACCCCTGGCCTCTGCCTTCCGTCAGGTTCCCCCAGTGGTCCATGAGTGCAGATCCCCGGTGACAGTTTGGGTGGTCTGATTTCTGCCTTGGCCTCATGCTGATCATGTGGCCGAAGCTTCCTCATCTTCAGTCTGTGAGAAGATGCATCTAACACCGTGGAGCAGGGCAGGACGCGTCCTCCAAGGTCTCCTCTGGGCAGCGGGCATCATTGTGGACAGTGCCCCAGCCTGGCCGGGCACAGTGATGTGCAGAGTGGGCTACGTGAGGCATGAGATTGCAGGGCTTCACTGTGGACACTGCATCAAGCTGCTTGGTGTCAGTCCCAAAGACATGACCACCAAGCAAGGCCGGGAGTCACCGCCCCACACCCCTGAGAGGCTTGTAAGTGAGGCTGAGCGTGGGTCCTGCCTCCTGGGCTGTGAGCCTCAGCTGTGGTGCTGGGGTAACTGGGGAGGTGGGAGAGACCCGTGTCCTTGTCCACGCTCCCCTCCCCAGGGCAGCACCACTGACTGGCCCTGCGGAGAAGGCCGCCCCTCTGCAGGGCAGCTCTCTCCATGTGACTATCACAGCCTCCCCTCTGCGGCCCAAGCCCAAGCCCAGCTAGTAATGGCCCCCTTCTCTCTGTGGCCACCGGGGAGCCTGCCCTACCCTCATCTTGTGCAGAGGCTCAAGTGCCCTTTGAAGGTGCAGCTCCTGACAGTGTCCCAGCGTGCTGACCTTCTCCTCCCACGGCACCATCTCCACTGCCCACTCACACAGCGTCATTTTCTATGGCCCCTGGAGCTCACCTGTCTCCCCGCTTCCCCATGTGATGCGGGATCTTCTCCTGCCACGTGTCCACTTCTCCTTCACGGTTGTCCATGGGGAGGCCCCGTGGACACAGCACTGTTGGAGAAGCCTCCCTAGGCCAAGATGTGACTGAGAAGGGCCAGGGCCACACGTCTCAGGTCACAGGGACCAGGGGTGGGGGTAGGGGGTAGGGGGAGGAGACACACTGAACCAAGCAGGAGCACAGGGAAACGGGACATCTCAGGACCACCCACAGCCTGGGGAGGAGGCTCAGGTGACAGATGGGGGTGACACAGAGCGCCCGGGGAAGGCAAGGTGGGTCCTGTGCCCAGCACCTCAGAAACAGTTTCAGAGGCCGCTGGACTAGTGTCACCGAGGGCCGTGTCTCGTGACGCTGGCAGCCACCCGCTCTGCTCCTTTGAAGAGCTGAGGAAGCGCCTTCTGGTTCCGCACGAGGGACCCCCCTCGGGATCCCTCAGAAGCATCATGAAGGAGCGAAGCCCTGGCCGCTGTGGAAGGCCCTGGGGCCCCGGCTCACCTCACGCAGCAGACCAAAGGTTCAAAATGCCCTTTGCTGGTCCCACCAAGAGAGGGGCTGGGGCTGGCAGAAGGTGGGTGTGGGCTGCCCTGGACCACTCTGGGGAGAGTTCCCATGTTGTCCACAGACTGGCACCAGCTGGGACCCTCCAGACCCCACCCCCACAGAGTGGCCCCTGTTAGAGAACTGGAACCTGCAGCCGTCTGCGCACAGTGTCTGGAGACTCCTGGGGCTGAAGGCTCCTGGGCATTAGGGAGCCAGCATGCTGTCAGCCGGCATCCCAGATCCTGGTCACTGGCACCAGGACCAATGGCCACACGCCTGGCACCCCGCAGGTGCTGGAAAGTCCCCGAGGGCCCCCTGGGGGCTGCTGTCACATCATCCTGGCTGTCCTGCAAATGGGTGCTGGGACTGAGGGGCTGCACTCCCGCCCACCTGCACCTTCTGTCCCCCTGGTTCCAGGACCACTCCCGGCCTCTCAGAAGCAGGGGGTTGGAGTAAACCATCTGCCATCCCCCGTGACATTGGAGCCCTGGATTCCCTTGGGAGGCAGTGTCCCCTGAGCTGCTGTGAGGCGTGCACAGTCCTGGCTCAATCCTGTCCACCGGCCACTGCAGTAAGTGTGAAGAGGCCACCCTGGATGGTGGCCAGCAGAGGAGACTGGCCAAGGGGATCAGTGGACTTGACCCCTACAGGCAGCCACTGCCTCCAGCCATTGCGCCCCGGCCCTTTCCGAGTTGCACCACTGAACCCAGTGGTATTGTCTAAGCCAGTTTGATTTTTGCTTCTGAAACAGAGAGTCTCATGGGTGACACAGTGGGCAGCTGTGGGGAGGACCCAGAGCCAATACAATACCTCCACCCTGAGGCACACAGGGCCTCCCCAGGTCACAAGACCTCGTGGAAATGGGGGCCAGCTCTACCTTGGGGTCCCTCAGCCCACCCGTACACCCCTGTGGGACCGTTGATCACACAGGCTGCTCAAAGCCCACCGATGCATGGCCAAGCTGGCCCTGTCCCCCTGTGCTCACCAGGCTGCTCAGAGCTCGGCAGCAGCACTTGCCGTCCACAGACAGCCCAATCAGCGCCCTTTCTTTAGGAAGAAAGCTTCATTTTCTGCCTTTGTGGGACTGAGATCCTCCCCCACGGCCCCCTTCACAGCTAAGCACGTCACCACAGTGTGACTTCCTGTATCTATGAGTGATAAATAGGGCTGAGCACAGTGACCTGCTGACCAGCAGTCGCCGCCCTCCCCCGGAGCCCAGGACACCAGCAGGCCGTCCGTCTACCAGAGGCCCATGGCGGGTCTGCACCAGGCAAGCCACTGTCCTGCAATCACCCATGAGGCCCGGGCTCACAACAGGCCATCAGCGCCCTTCCTGGGAGGTGGCCCTGACTTGTGCTTAGTAGGTAGGTGGCCTATTTCACAGGGTTTAAAACGCATCAAGCAAAGTGTCATTGGATGCGTTGATGAACATCACTTGACATGGTCAACAGAGCACTTCAAAGCATTCATCCAAGATATGGATCCTGGGTCAATATGCCACGGACCCAAGACATGGAAGACACCTTCCCAAACTGTCCCCAACCAGCGCTGCGGCAGGGCTGAGGAAGGACACTTCACAAAGCACAGGAAAAACGCCCACGTGCTCCCCCTCTTCATGGCCGCACCTCGCCTCACATGCTCAGGGGACCTGGACAGCTAAGGATGGCTCTGTTTGGAAAGCGGCTCCCACTGCAGTGGCCAGTCACAAGACCAGCACCTGGAGAGTCTCCATGGCCCTGATGGAAGGGGCAGATTATGAAGAGAAACAGTCTGGGTGGGGCAGACGCAGAGACCCAGGAGGTGGCTATCCCCCAAGCTCTGACCTTGAGCCTGGCTGCAGCACACCCCCCCCCCCGCCTCATCCCTGCGGCTTCTCTGCCTTCCTCCAGGCCCCGCCCTCCCAGAGCACCTGTGTGCTGTTGGTGAGGAGCCGTGGAATGGACAGCTGGCCCCCCAACAACCAGTCGCGCCGTGTGCCCAGCTCCCACCTGTGCATGATTCACTGAAATCAACCTGAACTTCTACAGAGACCTCCTCCGTGCAGGTGTGTTCAACGTGACATGGCCCTCAGTTCCAATGTCAAAGGTGGGTTTGCCAACAGGGAGCCCACGGCTGAGCTTCCCGACACCTCAGGTTGCTGTCAGGAAAGTGGCAGTGTCCCTTTGTCCACAAGGGCTCCGCAGAGAGGGACACCAAGAGGACTCGTGTGGTGTGAGAGAGAGAAGGGGGCGATGGGCTAGGTGATGACTGACAGGTACCAATACAGTATAGATGGATGGTGATGGACAGACAGGTGACAGAGGTGGAGAGGTCAGGGAAGACTGGAGCTGACCCCGGAGGGGAACATCCCACCACGGGCTGACACACCCACCAAGGGGCAGACTGCGGTCTAAAAGCCAGGGCAGGAGTCCTGGGGTCCAGCACATCCTGAGGCAGACTCCTCCCTGGGGAGCCTCATCTTGGTTCTTAAGGCCTTTGATGGCCACACCCCGCCATCGAGGGCGATCTCTTTTCTTAAGCCCGTGGGTTGTAACTGAATCACACTACAAAGGGACACCTTCAGATCTGGCCCAGCGTTTCACTAAAAGACTGGGCCCTGGCTCAGCCTGGCTGCCACGTGGGATCCACCCCACGGCAGGTGGGCCACCTGAATCTGTCCTGGCACAAACCACATAAAAACCAGCAAGCAGGGGGGTGAGCTGACTCCTGGGAGGGACACGCAGGATCAGGACACGATGGGCAGGCTGAGCGGTGCTGAGCGGGCTCCACAGTCAGCCACGGGCTGGATACAGGTCCCTGAGAGAAGAGCTGACCTGCTGGACTCTGCCAGCAGGTCCTAGTGTCTGTGGCTCTCAGACCCTGAGATGAACTGTCTAGGCTGCGGCCGGGACGACGAAATGAGGGAAAGAAGGGGCAGGAATGTACTTTGAAGGACCTGGACACTTCAAGGTCAGACCAAGGCAAAGGAGTTTGGGAAAGAAGGCAAGCGGGCCCTGCACAGAGGTGGGGCCAGCTCACTGGAGGCAGGAGCCGTGGTGCAATGCTGCCTCCGCGTGGCCTTGGAGAATATTGCAGCCGCCCGCCAGCCACCTCAAGCTCCCAGGCCCTTCAGTCATTCAGACCTGCTCTGCAAACAGCCCTCTGGGCAGGGCAAGGAGACACACTGACCACAACTGTGAGGACCAAGTTACAATCGAGGCAGCAATAAAGGGACCATCAAGGTTACACGTCATGTCCTTCTTCCACGGCAGCTTCTCACTGAGCGCAGGTGCACACCACCCCACTACCTCAGAAGCCACCTGCTTCACACAGCTGTCCTGGGACAGGGTCATAACAGCCCCTCTAAAAGTGACGAGACAGAGCTCAGAGACCCTAGACCACGCACCTAGGCTGCAGTGAGCACCATGTCTGCCACCAACACCCTGCCGCTCTGGTGGAGACCAGCGCCCTCTGATGGAAATACAAACAAGCTGCATATCTGGTAGCAATTTTCCATCACCAGCATTTACAAACGTAAATATATATAAACAGGAGAAAGTAATCTTAATTGAGCGCTTTTTTAACCTGATATATGCCAAGTACGATCATCTTGCCATGTAACTGACCTTAAGCACTCCTGGAGGTGCTCTCATCCGTTTTGACCTAAGTCTCCCAGGTCTGAGCTTTAGTCTCACATATGAGCATCTCCATGTGGCCTGGCTGCACATGGCCAGGGCTGACATGGAACAAACCCTTCCTGGTGCTCTCAGTGTGTTAGGTACATTGTGAACACTGTGCTCATGTCAAGGCAATGAGTCTAACTGTAGCACAGTGAGGTGACACTATTGTCCCCATTACACAGATGAACTGAAGCTCAGAGAGGCTAATGACCTGCCAAGGGTCACCCAGAGGACCAAGAACGTGAACCCAGGACCAGACATGTGCACGTCCCCACTCTGTCTTGTGCCTCTTTGTTAGAAAATGCCTGTCCAGTTCTGTGTGCCCTGTGACCACAGCCAATGGCCAAAAGCACTGGCTGAGGAAGCCCGTGGAGGCTGTGGGCAACCTTGATGCAGACAAGATGGGCTTATCCCATGTTATCGTAAAAACAAGTGGGACAGCAAAACACGGCATCTCTGAGTGCCCCTCTCTGTTCCCCAAAACCCAGACCCCAGCCAGATTAAGGGGGCAATGAGCGAGTCTGGCCAGAGTGTCCAGATCACATCATCTCAAGGACACTGGCTCTCTCGCAGGCTGGGGACCAGGGCACGGCTGTGTGGTGTGCGATGCTGCTTTCTCCTCTGCTCAGGAGGACAGCTGGTCCGGGGGTGCTGCTCAGGCAGGAGCAGAGCAAACCTAGCAAATGGCGGATGCTGCTGCCTTCCAGCCTAACTTCTCAACCCTCTCCACGCAGGGACCCTGGGACCAGAGCACCGTAGAGAGGGACGTGCTCCTGCAGCTGCCCAGGTGGGGTGCGGGAGGGCCAGAAGGCACTCCTTCTGTGAGGCACTGGGAGTTATGCAGAGCAGGGGGCACCTGTCTAGCCTGTTGCCCTTGGAACACCTGGTGAAGCGTCAGTCTAGCCCGTCACCAGTGGATCTGAATCTGCCTGAGAGCTGACACTGTTGTCCCCACTACACAGAAAAGTGGAAGCTCAGAGAGGTTTCTCAATAGCCTCACATATCACTTCCCTTCTCTGGAGTCTTCCCTGGTGGCTCGGCAACCAGCCCCACTGCCTGGCACAACGGGGCCAGGAACATTCCACCCCCAGGTCCTGACGGCATTTCCTCTCCACACTTCCTACACTGACCACATTATGTGACCCACAGGTCAGCTTGGACATCAGTGCAGTCCTGGAAAACCAACCATCTAAAGATGACTGCTGCTCCTGGCAACTGTGTCTGTTCTTCCCGTCAAAGAAGATGATACCTAACATGGGCTCCACACCAAGAAAGCCACATGTCAATGGAGCAAATAGGTCACACTGTAGCAATACCAAGGAAAACCATAGGCCAGACACAGAGTTCCTGTAAGATCTTTACCACCATCGTCACCAACACCACCATTACCATCATTGTTATCACTATCATCACTATTATCAAATCACATTATCACTATCATCACCACTATCACTAATATCTTGATCACTCTCATCAGAATAACCACCACCACCATCATCATCACTATTATTACATCATCACCATCACCACCACCATCACTATAATCATCATCACCATCACTATCATAATCACCATCATCACCACCATCGTTGCCATCACCATCATGACCACAATAGTCACCATCATCATCCCCACCACCATCACCATCATCATCACTATCATCACCCCCATCATCACTGTCATCACCACCATCACCATCATCATCACTATCATCACCCCCATCATCACTGTCATCACCACCATCACTCTAATCATCATCATCACCATCACCACCATCATTGCCAGCACCATCATTACCACAATCATCATCGTCATTACCACGATCACATCATCGTCATCACCATCACCATCATCATCATCATCGCCATCACCAATCCTTGTGATGGTCTCCCCTCAGCATGTCCTACCACGGTTGCTCCAGATCTTGACAGGCAGCATCAGTGATTGCCGGGTTATCCATCCCGACTGTCAGGGGTGGCTTTGCCAGTGGTTCAGTGTTTCAGTGTGTCCCCAGCTAAGATGAAATTTGTCCTCAAAGGCTGATAAACTGTAAATTGCCTTCCCACTCTTTCCCTCTTCCAAAGCCGCTCCTTTCCATTAGTGATTAAGTTAAAAGATTCATGGGGAGACTGAAAAAGCAGGGTGCCCACGGGGCCAGGCAAGCAACGTAAGGTAGCCAAGGACCAGGCGGTCTTCTCTGCACACAGACACCTGGGGTTGCACGTGAGACACAGAGGACAGGCTCCTTGCTCAAAGAGTCTGCTGGGGTTCCTTTACCTCGTGGCACCTGGCTCTTGGCCAGCACCTTTCTCAGTTGTGATGGAGTCACAATGTAAGAAGTCTTCATCCTAGGGATGTAAGGGACGCCCAGTGATGGCTACTGAGCCTGGGCCTGGGTTCCAGAGAGACACTCGGCACTGGGCCTGGGTCATGCTCACAGAGCCGCTGAGACCCAGTTTCTTGCAGTAACATACATAAAATGCCAGATCATCCCAATTCTCAAAGAAGCTAGAAATTGATTTTCAGCTGAAAATCCTCTGATTTTCAAATATTGGCATGGAAATTGCCTAAACACCATGTGAGCCAAGCAAACCCATCTGCACCATGGACCCAGCACATGTCCCACTGGCTGGGACCTTGTCTGGGGGCTTCCTGGGGGTGGCTCACATCCCAGATGCTGGACTCAACGACCTTGGGCTACAAAGAAACAGCCCAGCTTCCGAGGGTCTTGCTGAGAACCACGGACCGTCTCATGCAGACTTGGTGAGGACTGAGAAGATGGACACCAGGAGGTCCATGAGAGTCTACTTGTCTGCCAGAGCCTGTCCAGGTACAGTCAACCCGCAGGGAGCACCAGGCTCTCTGGGAGATTCTGGAAGAAGCAAGGAGAGCGTGTTACTTCCTCACGTGACCAGCACTGGACCACAGTGCTGTGCCTCAAGGTGATCGTGAGGAATTGTAAGTCATTCCACCCTGTGACAGGGGCCTGCCAAGAGGGACAGCGAGATGCACCAGCTGAGAGGGAAGGGAGGGGAGGGACTCTCCAGCGCAGCAGCCAGCGGAGAGTGGGGTCTGGGCCGGGGTCTTTCCCTGAGGCCCACCTGAGGAGACGCTGCTGTCCCTGGAGTGTGCTCCAAAGCGGGTGCCCTGCACAGGTGAGGAGTGGCGATGGCGGCCCAGCCCAGGAGCCTCTCGGTCAGCTGTGGTCACCAGCCATGGCTGCCATCCCCATGTTTCAGTTAGGTCCTGGTAACAGAAGGGACTCTGGGAACGTAGCTAAGGACAGTCCAGGAAGGATTTGGAGATTCACAAATTGGTGGGATACCCAGGGAGCCGGGCTTCAGAATGCCCTGAGGCAAGAATAGAGGCTGCTGGTCCTGTGGCTATGTGACCAGGGCTGTCCCAGCAGCCTCCTAGCCACCTGAGGCCCTGACCCCTCCCTGTGCTCATGCAAGATCCACCCGAGCGCCCGTCTGGGGACTGCCTTGCTGGCCTCCTGGGGGCAAGGAGGGAGAATCTAGCTCCCGGGATGACCAGAGGGGCACATGGTTAGCAAGAAGGCCACAGAGCCATACACGATGGTGGAGCTCCCAATCATAGGAGGGGGTGAAGGCAGGGCACCAGGGACCCCAGTGTCATTGGCCATGGAGATCAGACTTCAGGATCGCCCAGGAAAATGTGCCCTGGGAATGGCCTCTCGGCCAGAGCTCCTTCCCACGCTCCCAGTTCAGAGACACGACTGGAGAACTTGTCACCGGCTCTGTGGTCAAAGCATAAAGAGTAATTTTTGTTGATCAATTAAAAATCAGTGAGGGCCGGGGGTGTGGCTCAGTGGAGAGCACTTGCCGAGCACGTGTGAGGCACTGGGTAGATCTCCGGCACCCCATAAAAAGTAAAATAAAATAAAGGTATGGTGTTCATCTACAATGTAAAAAGTCTTTTAAAAATAAATAGATAGATAGATAGATAGATAGATAGATAGAAAGGAACATACATTTTTTAAAGATGCAACAATCAATTTCATGGCATTACAGAGGACACCTACTCTTGGGAAATGAAAGTCTCCAACTAATTTGCATGGAACAAAATTTTGTAAATTGTCATTTGACCCAGGACACAAAACACAATTTCAACTTTAAGACCTCAACATAGATTAACAAATTTTGTCTCGGAGAGTAAATATCCAGGGGCAAGATGAGAAGAAATTTTCTTCTAGAAACTGGTGCAACCCGTTGTGTAATAACAGTCTGTTTGAACAGTGGACGGGGAGAGGAAGTCACTCCTCCCCAGTGGTCTGTCTCCTGCTCTCTCGGAGCAACTCAAGCTCCCAACGTCTACGGAGACCCTCAAACACCCTGGGCCTGGTAAGTTACGGGTGCACATGGCTCCCTTTCCCCAAGTCAGCTCACTGCACCCAACTTCATGGGCTGTGTTGACCGGGCAGTGTTTCCTGGAGGATCTGTGAGCTCGGGACCATGGCCTGTCCTCTGTCACTGCAGCCCAAGCTCCAAGGCACACGTGCACCATTATTTGGTCTGAATTGATGGATGTTTGGGGGATTTCCAATAATTTGCTACCTTGAGCAAAGCTGCAGAGAACATTCCTGTGCCTATGCCCATGATCATTTTCAAAGCTATTCGTAATACAGATTCCTAGGAGTAGGAAGGACTTCTGGGACAACAGTGTAAAATCGGTCTTTGAAAACGTTGTGCCCGCTGAGGACCTTGACAAACTATCCACTTTTCTGCACCCTGCAGCCCAGTATCTTACTGACCTTTGCATGGTGAAAGGTTGATGGGCAAAGAGAACAGATTCTCCATGACAGTCCTCTACAGGAAGGAGGGTGAAGAGGCCTCATCTCAACATCCCAGATCCTTCTCCCACGCCCTGTGGCTCAGCTTCCTGCTCACACAGCCAGGTGGAGAGGCTCAGAGACCAACTCTGCAGAAGTCCGGACAGGAGGAGCCCTGCTGTAGGAGGAACAGGTGCTGCTGTGTCCCCAAAAGAATCCCCCAATATTCCTGAAGATACCAGGTCAGCGTCCCAGAGCGGTGAGTTCAAGTTCTCAAGGAAGAAAGACGAAATGGAGAAATGCACAGGGAACAAGCCGGGCACACTCTAGCCGAGACCACTCAGCCACAGGGTATCTACAGGGCAAAGGGGTGAGCTAAGCAGGGCTGGCTGCGGTGGTCCTCACCCACAGGAGCCCTCCATATGAGCGTGGGACAGTGGGCATTTCTGGAGACAGTTTTAGTCACTCACTGCCAGTTGGGTAGGATTTGCCATCAGCACAAGAATCATGAGGACCAAATGTCAATCGTGCTGGGTGAAGAGCCCTGGCTTGGACCCAGAGTGATGTGGGGTCATGCTGGGGCCTGGCATGGACAGAGATCTTACCAGTTTTCTTTCCAGAGTGGGCACCCTGGCAGGGAGAGGGTCAGATGGTTTAGAGGAACCAGAGGACAGGCGCACACACACACAGTTCTGTTTCTAATATTATAATAGATAATATTTGTTCTCAGTTGGGATGAAACAAATAGAGATGTTGATTTCACTGACTGAGCTCCGTGGAATGGAAGGAAGGAGGGAGGAGGGACGGAAGAGGAAAGAGTGAGGGAGGGGGGAAAGAGTGAGGGAGGGGGGAGAGAGGGGGGAGGGAGGGGGAGGGAGGGGGAGGAAGGGGGAGGGAGGGGGAGGACATGGACACCCAGCAAGGCGCTTTCCAAGGCACTAGGGAATAAAACCAAATCTCACTCGTCCTGCACTAAACAAATCAGATGAGCATTGCCTGCTAGGGCAAGGGGCAGGCTGGCATCTCAGAGGAAGGGAGCTGGAGGGAACAGAGGCTGCCTCCCACTTCTGCCTTTGCCCCCTGCAGCCTGAGCTTCCGGAGCCCTGCCCACCTGTGTCCACAGGCCAGGGGCTGTTCCTGTGGGGTCAGGGAAGCCTCCAACATGGGCAGGATCCACGGGCTGCAGTGTCTCCGTACTCCATGGCCCGCCCAGACACACAGACATGAAAGACCAAGGACGACCGAGTGGTAAGTCGATGGTCCTCGGTCTCCAGGTGGAGCGCTCCAGACAGAGATGACAGGCTGCACCCACCTGGGCTGCACGTGGGCGAAGAGGAGACTGGAATCCAGGGAAGAGGACAAGGAGTCCCCCGCCCGTGGAGGTGTGGCCTCAGGCCCAGGGGCGGTGGTGGTGCAGGGGTCATCCCCAGCCACCAGGCCTCCCTGCACACCTGCGGCTGCCACTTCCTGACGCAGACAGGAGGTGAATCCGAGTTCACCCACGAATTAGAGTTGTGTCCATGGTGTGAAAGTTCTTTTTTAGCCTTTTTTAGCCTATAATTAAACGCGGAACAGATGGGATGATCAGAACCAGAGTATTAGGTTTGTGCTACTTATAAGAATGGCTGCGTGTGGGGCCCAGCCGCTCCACTCCTCAGACTCAGTCCCTGCTGAAAACGTGAGCATGATCAGGGCTTTGATCTCGAGTTCCCAAGGTTTAAAAACATGTGACGCTTAACCTAGTTACATGAGTTGGGGCGCTTGGGAGAGCTTGAGACGTGTTCCTCTGTGGAGACTTCAGAACTCAGGAGCTTATGTCTGCTAGACACCCAGAAAACAGTCGTCTCTAAACATGAGACTCTAACTGTGCCACGTGAACAGCTCCTGAAAGGTAATTAATAAAATTGCAAATATTTAAAGCACAATGTGCCCAGTTTGCAAGATTCACATATAAAACCTAATAATGTTTGTTAAGAAGAACTTGTAAGCTCAACACTGCTTCCTGTGATTTTGTTTTTTATTTATAACATAAAAGAAATCACAGGCTCTCACAGAGATACCACCCCAGCGCCAGGCTTGGGCATCATCACACCTACCCCCCAGGAAAGCCCTCTGTTCTGCCGTCACTAAGGTAACGTGGGCAGGGAGGGTCCAGGGAGAAGCAGGTCCTGTTGCTGCTCCAGTGGCCCAGCTGGTCCCCTCAGGGCTTCTTGCAGCCTCTCCGGGCCCCTCACTCTCCTTCAGCTTTCTGTGACATCCTTCCACAGGTTTAAATTAGGGTCATCTCTTTCACTGCCTGATCATCGCCACCAAATCAACTATGTTCACACATATTCCAGGCATCCCAATCTTGCACCAGTTTAGTAATAAGTGATTTTTAAGTAATAGCCACACAATTTTTAAAATGCTTCAAAGAATGGTCACGCTCCACATCTTTTCAAAAATAAAAATGATTTATAGTGTAAAATCCATGAGTATGCAGTGAACTATGGTGTCATTTCCTTGACCTATGATGTCCTGGGGATTCCACTGAGTTTATAGATCAGTGCAAGGAGGGGGCTGGATCTTCTGCCCATGCAAACCACAGCAGGAGACCAAAGATAAACAGGATTTCAGGTGACAGTTCTCATCCTTCCAGGGCAGTGCGTCTTTGGGGGCTAAGCATTTAGGCTGTGCCTGGGGTGCATGGTTCTCCGTCACTGTTCGCCCTGTCAATCAATTCAGCGTGGGTGACCCAGGGCCGGAACCCACCCTGCAGAAGCCAGGGTTTCAGATCTGCTCATCTCCGCCTGCCTTTCATAACAACTACTCCAAGCAGTTTGGCCCCTGAGTGTCACCGCTCAGCCTAGACTTGACAATACAGCCCTCGTTCAATAAGCCACCTGAAAGAGAAGTGGGTGGGGAGTCATCTAGCCAGAGCAGGTGGGCTGGGCGCCCGACACTTATCATCCTTCCTGCAGAGCTCGTCTCTGGAGCTCGGGGGATATCCAAGTTCAGAAATGTCAGGACAATCCATCAGTCTGAGATGTTGACTCTAAGTGAAGTAACGTCCTAAGCTTATAAAAGATAGGACCTTGTTTCCCCATATCTGCCAATCTGATTTGCAGGTGGTTCAGCCCCACGACCTGAGGAAGTTAGAGTGACTGCTTCAGGTCTGCACTCGCGGGGCAGCAGACACACTGGACACTCAGCGCAGCAGAGAGCTTTTCCAGGTGGAGAGCGCCCTCTGGCAGACACTGCAGAGCTCAGGAGCTGGCCGAGGGTCACTGCCTGCAGCAGGTCCACAGTGAAGATTGACAGGCAGCCCGCGAGCTTCACCTTCAAGAGGCCTCCCCGGAGGACAGTGCCAAGGTCCTCCACTCCAAGCACCTCTGGCACAGGAAGAAGTCATGACCAGCTCAAGGCCTTTCTCAGAGCAAAAGAGGCCAGACCAAAAAAAAAAAAAAATCACAGGTTATTTGATTCCCAAAATGTAAACTGCTGTAAAAGGAAGATCCAGTCCACAGAGCAGAGAACAGAGTAGAGAATCTGCAGGAGAACAGGGTCTGTGGGGTGGGGCAAAGAAGGTGGGCGAGGCTCCCCTAGTCCTTTACATTGCCACGGTTACTCAGGAGCATGTGCTAATCAAAACTCAGGGACACACACCTGAAATGGGTGCAGGCAGGCTGCTCACAGGTAAGTCAGGAAGCCAAAAGTCAGGCTGTCACAGAATCCCCAGGCAAGTTGCCACACAGGAGGATGCTGTGGACGGGCACACGCGGCTGGGCACCGCCACCAGGCTTCTCAGCCAACCACCTAGAGACGCTCCAGGCAGGTCACAGCTGCCTGCCCCTCTGCATCCCCGGGCCGCTCAGGGACCTCCTCTCCCCTGGAGAGGACTCTGTGGTCCTGGTAATAGATAACTGGCCTCCTCTGGCCACGCCTCTGTCCCCTCTCTTTTCTGCTCGCTCCCTGCTCCCAGGAGGGCTGTTACAAGGCCAGCACTGCCTTCCACAAACTCCCAACAGAAAGCAACACCGAATCTCCTCTCAGCACTTCATGGGGATTCGTGTGTCCAACACTGACCCTCTGATCGCCATGGAGGGGAATGAGCTGCCCTGACTGCCCTCCTCTGCCTGAGGGTCCTCCAAGCCCTGACTGGACCACCATACTCTGCCTGGGAGGATCCGCCAGGGCCTGACTAGACCAACATCCTCTGGCCAGAAAGGTCCTCCAGGGCCTGACTAGACCACCATCCTCTGCCTATGAGGGTCCTCATGTCCCCTGACTAGACTACCATCCTGTGCCTGAGAGGGTCCTCCAAGTCCTGACTGGACCACCATCCTCTGCCTATGAGGGTCCTCTAGGCCACAACTAGACCACCATCCTCTGCCTATGAGGGTCCTCCATGTCCCCTGACTAGACCACCATCCTCTGCCAATGAGGGTCCTCCATGTCCCCTGACTAGACCACCATCCTCTGCCTATGAGGGTCCTCCATGTCCCCTGACTAGACCACCATCCTCTGCCTGGAAAGGTCCTCCATGTCCCCTGACTAGACTACCATCCTGCGCCTGAGAGGGTCCTCCAAGTCCTGACTGGACCACCATCCTCTGCCCAGGAGGGTCCTCCAGGTCCCTGACTGTACCGCCGCCGTCTCTCAGGTACTGTAACTCTCTAATTCAATGAAATCTGCAACATTGCGAAAGAAATGTTTCGAGATTTGCAGATTCCATGATGGACAGACGGTCCAGGGAGGCAACTGTCTACTAGAGGCCAGTTGGCTCTGACCCCTGGGGTCACTCAGCAGTGCCTCTGCTTGAACTTTCACATCCCTCTTCTGGATCTGTGAGTGTCCATGTCTGGTCTCTCCTGCCGGCTGGTTGTGACCCCTTCCGTCGTCTCCCTTGGGACAGGATAGAACAGACAGCCCCACATGCTCTGGTCCTCACGTCCCTGGACACTGTAACTTCACTGTTTTGAGGATTCCCCCTCAGCACCTGATATTCAGGAACACCAGTAACTGGTGGGGTGGGAGGTCGCTGATGGCCCTTGCCACAGGGAGATGGCCGACAGCTCCCTTTGTCACCAAGGTCTGTATTAGGGACCTCCCACCACTGTGGCACTGCCATCCTAGAGCCCAGCCCCCAGGATGAATGCCCCTGGCTTGTGATTGTGTGACCCACGGGGTGGGTGGGCATAGTAAGCGATATCTCTGGATGTCACACTGATGGATGTCACTCCCAAATCCTGACCCATGCCAGGGAGGATGGCTGACATGTGTCCCTGTGCCGGCACTCGGCATTGCCCGACGGAGGCTGGGCAGGTCCCCTGAGTCACGCATGCAGAGATCCAGGGCATCACTCCAAAGGAGGTCGGCAGCCTCTGCAGCTGGCTCACGCTGGCCTCTGCAGGGCACCACCGTCCTTTGTTGTCACCTCAGGGTCTTCCTCCCCACAGCCCGGGGAGTGTCCTTGTCGGGGGTGGGGGCTGCTGTGGCCGCTTCTCCTCCTCTTTCCTTAATGTCCCTGTGACCTGTGACCGGGGCCTGGGCTCAGGACAGTCCCACCCTCCTTTCCCCTCTCACTCTCTCTCTCTTGCAGGTCTCTGGAGAACCCCAGCTGTTAACTAGAGGTCCTCCGCAGGGCCACGGCACCAGGGCACGGCAGTGTGTGGGCCTCCTACCCAGGTCCAGAGACTCGGTGGCTTGAACCAGGACCCCTTTGCCTCCGGGACGGCTCGCTG